>NC_071479.1:13942500-14057857 GCF_028500815.1 Rissa tridactyla
TCGCAAAGCGACTCGCAGCTCGCGAGCGCTTCACGATTCACTTGGGATGGGACAAGTCGCCCCCGACATGGTCCAGTGCCTGCCCTGAATGTGGTGGTCATGAAGCAGAGCAAAACAGTTCCCACCAGTTCCCAGCCAGGGAAACTGCTGGTGCTAATGCAAGACGTGGCCTCAGTCCTGGCTCTTCCCAAGGCCGCGGCACTCTGGCTGGCATTGCTCTCTCGGATGGCATTACCACCGTTTTCTTCCGTTACCGGCACTCTTGTGGGGATTTACGGTTTGGCATTCAAGTTTCCTGGGCTCGTCCCTCACCTCAAGCTGGCGTTTGTTCTCAAGTGAGCTAGCCTTTGGCCAAGTTAAACTGCATGCCCATTGGAATGCCTAAGAAACACCACAAGCACATGTGCTTCGGAAGGATTTCCCCTGTGTTTTAGCCCCACAACCCCCGCCCCAAGAATGTAGGTCCCTCCGAGCCACCAGAACTCACTGCCCCTGCTTTGCCTGTCCCAACAGCAAGGCGCACAGGAGCCCGCACCTCCGCCAGACCAAGATCTGACTCTGCCCAGAGCCACGGGGGAACAACGGGGCAAGACTCTGCTGTGGAGAACACGCCACAGCAACTCGCTAGTCGCAGCCAAGGTGCTTACTGATCAGGCTCTCCCAGTTGTCCTTTGCTTTTCCAGACTGCCTCCGGGTGCAGAACTGGAGCATGTCGTTGGCACGAAGGCAGCGCAGCAGCTCCTCGCAGTAATATGGGATCCCTGAGCTGGTTCGGATCAGGAACCTGCACAGGAGCAGACCCGTCGGGGACCAGCACAAGGAAAGTAAGGTGAAACACAGTCCAGGTGGGCGGCCAGTCACTCAGGCATACCAGGGTAGCCAGCATCTTCATCACAGCTACACCTCACTTTGGAAAGGGATCGTCCTCCCACTGCCTTGGGATTTTGTGCCCCCTGAACCCTCCAGCCTTTGCCGAAGTCCACGGGAAAAGAATTGCGGACAATGCCCAAAGCGCAGAGCAGCGAGCCCTGCCTTTCTTCTCCTCAGGAGCCTGGAGAGGATGGACCTCTGCCCCGGGGAATCTCCCCCACAGCCCAGCCACCCAGACCAAGGCCTTTTCTGTTCACACCCAGACACAGCTGGGCTCAGGACTCTTCCTCCCTTCCTCCCTGTGCGGCAGCCAAGGCTGACACCTCCCAGGCTGGGTGTCTCGGGAGTTGCCCGCTCTCAGCGCACACCCACCAGGGTGAGGCATAACAAGCCGCCCACGCCTGGCACTCGCTAGAGTCCGGGATGCTTCTAGCGGCCCTGCGCTCCCTTGCCTGGGGGGCTGATTCCCTACCACGGTCAGCAGAGGTTCAGGCCCTCAGGAAGAGCTCCCCTGCCTCCAACTTACCTCACCAGATCCCTGGGGATGCTGACCACTCCGAGCTCCTTGCAGACTTTCTGCATCACAACTGAAGCTTTCAGCTTGTCCAGATGAAGATAAGTGATTTTCTGGGACGTGGCGTTGTCTGCTGCGGCTTTGCGAAAGCTCTCTGTTATCTCGTAGCCTGGGGCTAAGCTCATGACCATGAAGAGGGAGACCTTTTGGAGCACGGGTGACATGATGAACCAGGAGTCAGGGTCGATGAAATGGGCATTGTCGATGACAAATATGCCAAAATCTCCTGTAAGGGTCTGAAAAAAAGCAGGTTGCTCTGAGGGGAATCCAGTGGATTCTCAGCTGTCTTGCAGGGGACGAGATTTAGCCTCCGTCTCTTGAGAGGATGCTCTGAAGTCTCTCCCCAGCCACTTTCCCGCTCGGAAGCTTACTGACTCTTTGAGACTGGAGGGTCATACCTAACATCACTTGCCCTGCAGAAGGAGGGAGCTCGGGCAAGGGAACCCAGAAGACATTGTTCCTCCTCCAGGGCACACTTTACGGGAGGAAAGTCCTCGGGTGTGTTTGTGGGGCTGCGGGGGGAAGTGGGGGGGCGAGGGCTTTCTCGGGCTCTGACGGGCCATGACCCAGGTGCGCAGTCATCCCGCCTGCTCACACCTCAGTGGTACAGAGCCCGCAGACGGCAGGGTTTTTCCTTCTCTGACCCAGGGGGAAGGAAGGAGAAATGCTCACCTTCTCCAGCACTTTCACCCGAGTCGAGTGCAATTCCAGTCTTCTTTGAGTTTCATCCATCTCGCGAACATTGTCCGAAATGGGGAACTGGCCAGAAAAGCAGAGTCAGGGAGAAACACGGCTCCGGGGCTCGGCACACCTACCCAGCACGCAAGACCGCAGAGCCCACCGTCTCTGACAGCCTCAGCACCTCACCTCTGCCCAGCACAGGGGCAGGGAGCCGCAGCGGGGACTCCACCCAGAGCCTAAAGCAAAGGCCCTCTGCTGAGGGTCTCTGCAGAGCTGGGGCTTGGGCTGAGCCGGTTCTCTGGCTGTGGGAATCGTGGGCTGGCTGGGGCAGACCCCTCGCACAGCGGTGACCTCGGCACGAGGTCAGGAACAGCCGCTCTCCAGTGCCACTTCCAGGGTGCCGAACAAGGCACCGGGCACTGCGGATGCGGCGCAGGACACCAGCCCCACAGACAGGGAGCCCCCCGGGCCCAGGCATGGCAAATGCACACTGTGACCCCCGCAATGCCCACCCCGGAGCTAAGGCACTCCCAGCAGCGTGCCCACTCAAGGTCAGACCCAGACAAGCTCAGGAGAAGGCCTTCTCAACGTCCACAGGGGCCTCTGGCTCTCACCTTGACACCGAAAATGTCATTGAGGAGGCAGTAGCTGCTCTCTTCGATTGTCCCTTGCAGCTTTGTCTTCAGCACGCGCTGCCTGTCGCCGCGCGATTCACAGTCCTGGAGGCCCAGGGCCCTGGCCATCAGCATGCGGATGGCAGAGAAGGGCTGCCTCATGTCGATCTCCAGCAGTTCCAGGGCAACCACCCTGCGGTGCAAAAGCAAAAGGCACTGAGATTCCCCACAGCCCCAGCCTTCTAAGACAAGAGGGGCGGAGGTGCCCTTTGGGGGGAGCTCTTCAGCCCCCCATCTCCAAGCGCTTCCCACAGAAGGCCAAGCCTTTCCCTCCTCGTACGAGAAAGGGCACAGAGGGGCAGTTGCTGCCAAGCCAGCGGGAGAGCCGGGTCCAGAGCCTGTGTCTCTGCAGCGCCGGCCTAGGTCTCCCTACGTGCCCCCTGCAGAGGAACTCACGGGGCTGAGAGGCAAGAATGGAGCAAGTGGTGGGTTTGCCTTTGGGCTCCAGACCTTATCGGTCTGCCTGCCAGAGCACAGGCCCCCGTGCTCCTCCTGGGAAACACGCCGAGGGCGAGCAGGGCTTCTGAGACAGGCAGCCCTGCTGTCTCTGGGGTCTGGAGTGGGATGAAAAGCACTGAGCTTGGGCTCTTTCCTTCTATCTGCGCCTGACCCAGGGGTGAAGGAGGAAAGGCCGTGGCTCCAGAAGCCACCTCCAACTCCCCAAAGAGGCAGAGGCGGGAGCGGAGCACGCAGGTGCTCCCAGGCAGTGTCTCCAGGAGGCTCTGTCGGGAGGCTGCAGTCCAAGGGCCAGGTACCCTGGCAGAGGGGCTGGAGCGTTCCACAGCTGTCAGGGGATGGGCAGGGGCAGCGTCGCAAAGCTACAGGTGGAAAACCTGTACCTGTGGCCAGCATCCTGGCCTAGAGAGGCCAGTTCAGCAAGTAAGTGGCTCTTTCCACAGCCCATCGTGCCCTCAACCGCCAGGATGTTCCTTTGGCCTGAATCCCTATAGGCGTTCAAGCAGCTGACAAAGAGGTCAGTCTCCTGCTTCCGACCTGCGAAGACAAACCAGAGAACGAGCTGCTGGGGGCGTGCTGAAAAGCAAAGAGCCGTCCCTTTTGCGGGCACCCTCCACCGCAGCTTCCCTCCCCGCTACCACATCGGCCAGCCTGCCGGCACCCAGGCCTCCTTCCCACCTGCTCGTCCACGCTTGGGCACCTCTGCCTTCCTCAGAGCAGTCACGGGGCCACCTGCTTGCCTGCCCCACAGCGCAGCCCCCTCGCCCTCTCCCCTATCCCACAGGCACGGAGATTCTGCCGGCCCCATGCGACTCCCCGCAGCGATCCAGCACGAGACTGTAAGGGATGACTGCAGCCGGTTCAGGCAGCCGCGTCCCAAACAGACTCAAAGCATCTCCTCGCTGTGCCGTGAGCTGCACAGCACCTCCCAGTAGCTAAGGCAGCGTCGCCAGTCCCGTTCTGGTTTGGTCCGGGCTAGAGTTAATTTTATTCAGCAATAGCCTGTACAGGTCTATGTTTTGTATTTGTGACCAAACATCGCTGTTGATAACACAACCAGGTTTTAGTTATGGCTGAAGAGCGCCTGCGCAGCGTCGAGGCCTTTTCCATTGCTCACGCTGCCCCGCTGGCGAACAGTCTGGGGGTGCACAAGAAGCTGGGAGGCGGCACAGCCGCCACAGCCGCCACAGCTGACCCCAACTGCCCAAAGGCCTATTCCAGACCATACAACGCCGTGCTCAGCAAGAAAATCCGGCGGAAAGGAGGAAGGGGGGACATTCGGAGTGATGGCATTTGTCTTCCCAAGTCACCGTCACACGTGATGAAACCTTGCTTTCCTCGAAATGGCAAGACGCCTGCCCGCCCATGGGAAGCGGTGAACGAATGCCTGATTTTGCTTTGGGCGTGTGTGCAGCTTTTGCTTTCCCTATTAAGCTGTCTGTATCTCAGCGCACCAGTGCTCTCACTTTAACCCTTCCGATTCTCTTCCCCATCCCACTGTGGGGAGCGAGTGGCTCTGTGGGGCTGAGCTGCCAAGCGGGGTTAACCCACAACAGGGCCCAAAACATTCGGCAAGACCCCGAGTGAATACAGGCATCCCCTGCCTCCTGACATTTCCGTGTCTTCGCCCAGATGCTGCCAAGAAAGCAGCTCTGAGGAGTAGAAGGAGGAGAACCCACCGTCAAAACTCTCCATCGATTTGGCAGAAGGAAATCTCTTTCCTGACCCCAAAGACAGGGATCAGTTTAGCCCCCAGGCTGTGAGCAGCTCCGCAGTTGAAAGCAACCTTCCTACCAGCTCTGGAAGACAGCAGGGAGCAGCAGGCGCCCCACCTCGTTTTCCACCCAAAGATATCAAGCAAGCAGAGACCAAGACAGGCGGCGCTTTCTTAGGGCTGCTGCAGGCAACACCATCCCTGGTAAAAGCCTCTCCCTTCCCACCAAGGCACTAAAAGTTACCAAGGGGAAGAACCTGGGCTTCAGAAGAGCAAGGCGTTCTCCACCTACCCAGCAAGGGGACGTACTCCGACCTCTTCTTGGTAAGACCCACGCCAAAGATGCTACAAGCAGGGGAAAAGACAACACAAGTCAATGAGATGGTGAGAAGCCAGGGGACCTAGAGAAGCAGCCTGGCGTGGTAGGGAAGGAGGTGCTCCTCGGGTACCGGCTTTTCTCTGGAGCAGGCTGTTATCCCCTGCACGCTTTCCCAGCCAAAGTTCAAGCTGACACGCTACGACAGCTTCAAGCGTAAAGAAGCCCAGCGGCCACGGTGGGACAGAAGAACATATCAAGAGTCCATCCCCAGAGGCCAAACCCAGAGAAACAGGAGAAGACACGTGAAAGAAGCCAGGGCGTGCTGTTGGCTGGGAGACAGCTTTACCACTTTGGCCAAGAACACCAAGCGTCTTTGAAAGGGGGACTTGTGTCCCTGAAGGGCTTGGGACGCCAAGCACCTGGCACCTTTGGCTCAAGTCTTCCCGCAGTCTCAAAGAGACGGCAGTGGTAACCTTCAAACCGTCCTCTAAAGGGAAGGTGAAATCCTGGCCCAGAAGAGCTGAGATTTCTGCAGGAAGACCTGAGGAAGAGTGTCCCGATGGTCCACGTTTCCCCATGGGGACCAGACTGGCCCAAAGCTTCCTGCTCGGAGCAGCTGGGACAGAAAACTCCTTGGGTCAGCATTCCCAGGGCACGTGGTGGAGCAAGCACAGCACGGAAAGCACAGCCCAAAGCCCTTTAGACCCAGCCCACAAGGCCAGGTTGTGTCTACCAAAACAGACAAACCTTCCCCATGCCTGTGGTTTCACTCCTGCTCTCTCAGCAGCTGGAGACAGCAGGGGAGAGGGGCAAAAAGCCTGCCACGCCAGGGCTTCCGACCGTCTCGGAGGACACTCACCTCTCCTCGGTGACCCCCACGTATTGATAGACAGGGCCAGGCTGCCTGAGGCCTTTCATCTCTCTCTCAGGCAGCTCCTTGAAGTAGGAAGCGGGCAGCCGGGAGGCGGCGTAGGTCACTGCATCACAGGACACCAGCCCAGGGTAGTGCACCATCATCCGGGCAGCCAAGTTCACCTTCCGGCCAAGGACTGCCAGAGGGAGAGCACGCGTTAGAGAGAGAGAGCATGCGTCGGTGTGGCCCGTGCCACCAGCCCCGCGGCACCCTTCCAGGCCAATACCTGTGTATTCGTGTCTCAGCGGGTGGCCAGTGACTCCGCAGAACATCGTCCCTCTGGTAACTGCCACAGACATTGTCCTGGCACACAGAGAAACAGCAGGGCTTGAGCAGCGCCCCAGGCGCAGTCCTGCCCGCCTGGCTTCATCCCTTCCCACACCTCCCCTCGGTGCCAGCCTGGGCCACCGGCTGTGCTGCCCTGCCAGCGTGGGTCTCGGGGACGTGGAGAGCTCAGGGGTGCAACATCTGCAGGTTGCAAGGGACAAGGGGCAGGGGCAGAGCACGGGCAGGGCCACAGCCCTCTTGTGAGCAAAGAGAGAGGGAAGAAGGCGCCCGCCATGTCACCGCCTGGCGATGACAGCCACTTGGGATCAGGTGGCTGGGCCCCATCCCCGTTCATGGGGCAGTGGCCCAGAAGGGCCTGCCTCTGGCCGCAGCGGCCTCTGGCCCTCACGAGGGCTCTTTCCAGCACGGTGGCCAGCAGAGTGTGCTTGGAGGGACTCCGTCTGGCTGCCGTGGGCTGAGCCCAGGGGTTGCCTGCACCTCTCAGGGCACTGCCTCCTTCCTGCCAGGGACAAGGGAGAGCAAGCTAGAAGGCACATCTCTTTCTGGGAAGCCCCCTTGCGCCGTCCCAGGCAGCATGCACCCCGCCGACCCCCGCCACACACTCACTCTGTTTCCTTGAGCATGGTGGAGCACGAGTTGAAGATCTCCAGAGCACTCTGCAGGGCGTGAAGGCTCTCGCAGGGCAGCTTGTTTCCAGGGAGTCCCAGCACGCAGAGGAACGTGCAGCCCTGCCCAGGACAGATGTGGAACATGTTGCTACAGCGCCTAAGAGGGAGTCTCTCCCTCGCGCTCACTGCCCACCCTCTGGCGCTGGGGGAGGCCACCGTTCCCCCCCACTCACTTTATCACACAGGAGGACTTTGTTGATGTGGCCCTTGTGAGGAGAGAGGATTTCTAGCATCACCCTGCTGGCCTCCTTGAGGACGGTGCTGAGATGCTCCGAGCTGGTACCTGCAGCAAGCTGCAGCTGGACGAAGATGCAGGTGACTGGCCGTAGCTCAGAGAGGAGGTCCATGGGCAGTCCTGCATCGAGCTGGAAGACAAGAGCACGACGGCTTCACCAGCCTGCTCTCCCGGGCTCTTACTGCCCACACCAGTACCGAGGGAGAGCAGGCGTGCTGGCGATAGCGGGTAATAGCAGAGGAAGGGATAAATCCTCCTCTCAGTGCAAAAGGGCGGGCAGGCCGCCCAGCCTGCGGCAGGCAGACGCCGAGTCATAACACAAATGACAAAGGAGAGAAGGCTGCTCCGCTAACACGCCATCTGGGGACCGGTACGGACATGAGGGGAGACCCTCAGGGATGCTCCAGGGACTTCAGGGGAATCTCCCCTTTATCCCACCATCGTGTCCGCGGCACACCCAGAACCATAGCCACGGAAAAGACAGAGGGACAGGAGTCCTCCTCCTGCCACCCATGTCTCTCTGAGGACAACGCAGACAATGGTGCGGCACCGGTGCCCCCGGGCTCAGTTTCCCTGCGTTGTCATCGCAGGGCGCATTTTCTTTGATTGGTCTGTTCCCGTAAGAGCTCCATCTCTGCAAGGCACCACTTCTTCTGCCCTCCGAAAATGCAGCCCCCAGCAGCGGTGGCCTTGCCGTACCTTCCCGAGAGCAGCGACTGGTATGTACTTCCTAAGCACATCCTCGGCGTTCAGGTCACTGGGCAAGAGAAGAGCAGGCCTCATGGCACCTGAGGAGAGAAAAGGCAGGTGGTCGCTGGGTGGACGGGACTACGAGCTGTTGCAAAGCAGGGCCTGGCCCTGGAACCGGGGGAGAAAGAGTCTTCTGCGCTTGCTCATGTTGCCACCTCCAGATGCTGAGGGCAGAGCTCTCCCCTGGAAGGAGGAGGCGGCAGCAGCCACCGCCCTGGGAGGCCCAACAGCCTGAGTGCTAACGGACAGAGGGAAGAGGGAGGAGGTGGTTCCTCTCTGGCCCCTGAAGCAGCAAAGCCCCACCTTTCGGGACAATCACAGAGCAAGGGGAAGTGGGCACTCACCTTCCCTTTTTGAGCGGTGTCTCACTGGGTCTTGTACGAGCTTGCGTAAGGCGTCTTGGCATTCGGACCAAGGCATCGGATCCATGCCCGTCACCTGAAGACACACAGAATGAAAGCACTGCCACTGGCCTCCCCAGGACTCCCAGGGGACAGAGCCTGCCCTCCACCGTCACTGCCCAGAGAAGGGGAGAAGTAGCCCACCTGGCTGGATGGGACAGCAGTGCTTCCTCAGAAGCACCGGAGCTGGACAGCCATTCTCCAAGCATGCCCATCTCCAAGCAACCACAGCTCCATGGCCCACAGAGGACATTGCTGCTGGGGCTCAAACCCTCCCAGCGCCTCCTGACCCCTCAAAGCAAGAAAGCCCAGCCCACGGTTACCCTTGAGATGGAAGGACAAGACCTTCCCCTGCCTGCCCGCTTTCCCACCTACAACTCTCTCCACATTCATCTCCTCAGCCTTCCGACACCTCCCTCCTTCATGGCCAGGCCCAGGCCCTCAGAATGGCTCTCGAGGCCGTCCCATCCACCTGCCTGCACAGCTCTTGTGCCTGCGAGATGCTTGGTCCTCAGCCGGTGCTGCTCACAGAGCTCCCAGCAGGTTGCCGAGAGGACAACTTCACCTGCACCCGCAACCTCTTCGGCGTCACGAACTTCAGCCAGGCACGGGCCAAAAATGCAGAAGTGTTGCCAGCTCTCATCTCCGAAAACCAGGAGGCTCATGGTCCCTGCAGAGACCCCTGGGGAGAAGGAGAAGCAGAACTGACACAGGAACATTTGGAACTCCACAGCCCCCAGCATCTCGGCTGCTCAGAAGCTCCTCTGAAGCCCAGCGGGGAGACGGGCATTACGGAGGGGTAGAGCATCCTCCCTCCTCCTGGGGGAGACGCTGACACGAGTCCCTAAAACAGGCGTCTAGAAATAGACGAACCGAGTTGACATTGAGAATGTGTTGAGTGCGCCAGGCGTCATCCCCAGCTGCCTGCCCCAGAAGCCCAGCAAACCAGAAGCACCCTGTGGCATGGCAGAGTGCCACACAGCTGCGTCTGGCACAGCGCCCGTACCTATCTTCAGTTGGATCTTCTGCCCCACATCTGTGTCACGCCTTCCGTACTTCTGGATCTGCCAGATACAGTGCAGCACCAGGCTGATGGTCCTGGCCACCTCCTGGGGTGGTGTTCTCCACAGCACCAGCACAGCACCTCCTGGGGAAAGGGAGGGAAGGTAAAGGCTCTGCCGAGACCTGACTCTCCCCGACCTACGGTCTGGTTCTGCAGAGACAGCAGAAACCAGCTGCCGTGCGGAGGAAGATGGGCTTGTGGGAGGCCATCGTCCTGGGGGACCATGTCCTGGGCACCGGGACACCTCTCCTATCCCGGGCCAGCCACAGCAGCAGACGGCTGGCAGCGGTGACACCCCCTGTCCCGAGCGCTCCTCTGCAGCTGCAGCACTGGAGAGAGGGCACTGCTGGAGGGGTGCGTGCGTGGCCAAAGAGCTGGCTCAAGGCGCTGCACAGAGCCTCTTGAGAAGGAGCGCAGAGCAAACGGCCGCCACAGGAGTTAAATGCTACAGCTCAGTGCCCGAGGTCATCGTCGTCCCAAGAACCTACCAGCAAACTTCAAGATGTCTCCTCCAAAAATCAGGAACTCTGTGGACAGAGGGAAGAAAAGGCAGAGTCATGTGGACACCTTCTTCCAGAAGCCACAGAGCAAGGCCCTCTGCCAGGCTGCCTCCACCCTCCACCATCACGGCCCGATGCCACACAGTCCTGCAGCACGGCTCCTACCCTCCAAAATGTCGCACAGGTACTCATTGAGCGTTTGCGCCAGCTCATCAGTGCCTCTGTCCACGCCGCTCCTCTGCACAAATTTCTCGGTCAACGCAGTGAAACCTGGAACAGGGACATCCAGAAATCAGGAAATGCCCATGTGGGCCAAAAGACCTGGCAGCTGTTTCCACGATGCCCGGCCCGAGAGCCTGTAGGGGACACCTTCCCGTGCCAGCTCCGCACTGGTGGCAGCCGTGATGGACCGCCCAAGGTCACCCATCCCGCTCTCTGTGGGCGTCCCAGCAGAAGACCTCAGCAGTGACAAGATGACCACTCTGTCTGAGGGGCTCCAAAGGGCCTGCTGTGTCCCCACACGGCTCATGTCCGTGGCTGCTCCTCCCTGCTCCCCCCACCTGAGATATCCGCAAAGAGCAGCACTCCGTGGACACTCTGAGTGGTGTCGTTGCTCCTGAGGGAGCTATCAGCAAGGAGCGAGGGGAGGAAAGCGACTGCTTTCTGCAGGTCCCCGTAGTGACGATTCCTCTCCCAGGCAGAAGCCATCGTCAGCGCCCTGTGGCACACGGGGCACCTCAGGAGAAGACGGCCGTGCCCAGCCGGGAGGAGGACGAGGACCTCACTGCACAGTGCAAGCTGCACACTGGGCCCGGGGCCTCTGTGCGGGGCGACTAGCCCTCCGCCTTCCCGGGGTGGTCACAGTCACCAGGCGGCGGCCTCCTCTGCAGGTCATCGCTTGCCCGGCAACTCACCTCACGCATCACAATCGGCTCGCAGTGACATCTTCCGTCTGTCACCGCCATTACCCGGTGTCCTGCTGTGAGCGACACAGCACTAACTTCTCTTGTAATGCTGGGGAAAACTGCACTTCTAGAACTCTCTTGTCTGAATTTGGGAAAATATGTACTTCATAGCCAGCTAGCCTATGGGGGATTAGCGGTCTCGGTGCTTTTAAGCAAGTCATTAAACTGTCATTATTCTTATAATATCTCTGGTATTTTCTCCCAGAGATATTAAATATTCCTTTGTGGTCACACATTAGGGCAAAAATAGGCCTTGTACCGGTGGTTTTTTAGCAAGAAGAAGCGTCCTAAGAACAGGATTCCAACACGCAACTCAAAATATGACTTTCTGGGTTAAAATTGCCCACGCTAACAAGCTGCGCCTCGCTCTAACGGCTTTATACCTGCTTCTGTATGAGGCGAAAATTCTTCTTATGGATGTAAAAAGCCTCTTTAAACAACTGCTCCTCCACCGGTGTCCAAATATCTGAGCCTAGGAATTAACCAGCGACACGCAAATTATTAGAATCGGCATCCCGCGCCTCCAAAAGCCCCAGAAAGGGATTAAAACTTCTCCTTTCCCCACCCCAAAAGAATATTTTTAAGACTCAATTCAATCGGAGCAAAAGGAATGCCGGGATCTGTTCTCCTCGTTTACCTGTGTAATGATAATCAGCCAGGGGATGGGATTCGGGTCTCCGAGGCGGCCCACCATGCAGCCTCTCTGCCGCCTCCTGCGAGATTTCATAGGGAAAAAAGACTTAAATTCCTCTTCCGGAGGAGACAAAAGGGAAATTCTCACTCCTCGTGGCGACGCAGCAGATGCTGAGGGGTGTTAAAGCCCTTCTTCGAAGAAGAGGGAGCAAAGCAGACCCGCTCGGGGCTCACCGAGGGCAGACCTCGGCTTTTAGCTAACATCCCTTCATTTGGGCGTAATTCTATTCTCCATCCCAAACCCTTAGTGATGCACCAGGAGAGGGCTCTGGAAGCCCAAGAGACGTTAACGCAGCGACAGGCATCACCCAAGAACCTCCTGCACCTTCAGCAAAGAGATTCCGGCCCGCGCAATAGAAAACTCGGAGCGACGCCCAGCTCAAACCAGTAACAAAGTCCGTTCTTAATTAGAAATTGCCGCTTCTTACCAGCACGTCGCCTTGAGCCTCGTGCAGGCAATGCAGAGCGAGCTCCAGGTTGACCCGTCCCCCTGGCCTGGTGTTGGCAGAAGCCAAATGGAGCAGGTTTGTAACTACAAATGCAACGAAAACCAAGAAAAAGTCAAGTTTTCCTCAAGAAAAGGGGCGATAGGAGAGGGAGGGAAAACAGGACGAGCGCAGCAGAGACCGGAGATGAGGAAAAGGCAGAGAAAAAAGTCCGATATCCCAAATAGCTCTACTTTAAAAGCTCAGAGAGAAAACTCCCCTCTCCCGAGGGCGCCGCAGATGAGGTGGGACAGCTCCAAACGCCCGTTTTTCATGGAAGACGCTGTCGCCCGTTATTCTTTAGTCACTCTCCCACCAAAACCCAGCCATCTCCTTCCCTCGAACATGAAGGCGGGCAAGAAAAGGAGGGAGAGAAGCCCAAAAAGGTGGAATTTTCAACCCATCATATCCCTGGGTGGGGTGAAAGTGGAAGAGAAGCGTTAGAAAAACCTTTCTCCTGCGTCTCCGGGTTGGTTTCGATGTCGCCCCAGGGTTTCCAGACCAGCGACGCTCCCTCTTCCTCCTCTTCCAAACGGGCTGGGTCCTGGAGGTCGGGAAGCTCCGCTTGGAATTGGTTGCCGATGTTGACGTGCCTGAAAGGGTGAGGAAGAGGAAGTGAGGAAGGCGAGTGGGGAACAGCTGCGGCAGGACAGGGGGAACAGCTGCGGCAGGATAGACGCATGCGTACGTGAGGTGCTGTAATAAATACGGCCCGTATTTCCCAGGAAAGCACTAATTGCTCTCCTCTAACAACTTCTCCAGCAGCATCACGTTACCGCCACTTGAAAGGCTCCATCTCACTTCATTAAACATCCCAAGACTTGAGCTCCTGAAATGATTTCTCAGCCTTTGGCACCGGATTAATTAGTTAATGGTTTTCAGAGCGCCCCGGACACGAGCGCTTTTGAAGTGCTGTTATTGGCGAATCTAGAGCTGTCGACGCTAATAAAAAATGCACTTATTCCTCGCGTTACTCTACACTTCTCACTTTAGTATTAATAAAAACACCTGTTTTTATAACGCTTCTCTTGGAGGCCTTTGGTCCTCAAACGACTAAATAGCCGCACAAAAACAAGCACAAAACTCCTCATCAGCTTTTCTGCACTGGCAGCAAATTTGCCTTTTCTGCGGCTTTGACGGGGAAGATCTGTAGCGACCCGGAACTCACAAACGTGTCTCGCCCCAGGCATGCGACTACCTGAGCAGTGAGCGGAATCAGCCATGCAGGGTTTTCTTGCCGTGCCGCAGAAGGTGACGCTGGGAAAAGAAGAGAGGAGAAATGAGCCTGTTTGTCACACCCAGCCAAGGGGGATGAGATGGGGGACCCCCACCTCACCTCTGCCCCTCAGGAGCGGGGCTGGGACAGATCCTCCGCGCAGAGAGAAGGGGCCTGGCGCGGATTTCATCTCCAGCCCTCTTCCTCAGCCCAAAGCCACACAACTCCCTCTCTTTCTCAGCCCCAAAACCAGCCACGCCAGCCCCTTTGCCAGCCCCAGCAGCACGAGTCCCACTCTCCGGGTCAGGCCACAAACCGGCTCCCCCTCTCTGCTTCCCCTCTCTGCTTCGCCCCCCTCTGCAGCCCCCCTGGGCGACGCTGAGGGACAGCAGACACCCCACAGCCCGGCACACCCAGGGCCCCACCGACACTTTGCGGGGAGCGCTGGCAAACTGCGGAGGGCCCGGCCCCGCGTCCCTCCGGGGCGGCACCAGCACGGCCCGAGCATCGCTTTCTTACCACCCTGACGGGCTCCATTTCTCCGCCATCGCCGGCACCGCACCCCAAACCCCCCAGGACCAAGGCACCCTGCGGGGAGCCGGGCCCAGACACCCCCCTCCCACCCGTCAATGCCCCCCCTCAGCCCTCACAGCCCCACTCAGGGCCCTACCGGCCCCTCCACCACCCCTCGGGGCCGCCCACTCACCTTCACATGCTCCAGCTGCCTCACCACGTGCTCGCAGCGGCCCCGCGGGCCCAGCCCAACCAACCACCCGCCGGGCCCTGCTTTCCGCCCCGACCGCCCCGCTCCCATTTCCAGCCGGCCGCCATTTTCCCCCGGCCCGGCCCGCCCACGACGGGCGCCCATTGGCCACCGCTGCCCCATCGCCCGCCCCCTCCTTCTTGGGTTGCACCGCTCCATTGGCCCGCTGCCACTGTCAATCTCCACATTCGACCAATGGGAGCACAGCACAGCAGTCCAACCTTTTCCTTCCCTTCCCTCCCCTTTGCTTTCTCATTTTACTTCCCTTTTTCCTTCCCCTTTTGTTTCCCCTTCCCCTTTTCCTTCCCTTCTCCTTCCTTTCCAATGAGTCAAATCATGATGAGCCTGAAATGCCATGGATTTTTCATCTCCAAAACCACTTGCAAGGACACGCAGCACAAGGGTTACAAGTGGGAACAGGATTTTACTCTCTTTTGCTCAAAGCGGTTGCAGAGCAGATGCTTACAAGCACCATCGCAAAACAAGAGCTCTCACTCCAGAACAGCTGACGAGAGGCGCAGTCAGATGGGAGAAAACAGCCTTTTATTGTGGACGGACATGAGGTGCGGGAGCCCAGGAATGGCAGGGGTTCGGCTCCTGAAAGGAAATGGGCATCTACAGCGAGAGTCGGAAAGCACTGATGAACCCACAGAGGCAGGACTTGGTTGCCCTTTCTTTGGGAAACAGAGTGGACAAGGAGTAGTTTGTAGCCCAGAAGAGAGAGCTCTTGCGGGCATTGCCGAGGGGAGGGCTCTGGCACCGTATCCCCCATGGAAATGCCCTTAGAGGCCCCTGCGTGTGCAGAGGTGCTCAGTGCCCCTGTGCCACGCAGCAGGGCTCCATGGGGAGCCCCTGGGGAGCTGCCGTGGAGTTCTTCCCAAACCCTGCGCAGCACCGTCCCTTGCCCTCCCTTGCCAGCCCCTTGGACTGCCTTAGAGCAGTTTCCCCAGCTGGGAAAGATGGGTAGCGGAGCCTGGGACACACCTGGGCTTCTCCCTCCTCTTTTTCCGTCCCCATCTTTTGCGCTCTTCCTTCTTTCCTCTTCTTGCCAGCGTTCCCTCTCCTCATCCCAGGCCTCTTCTCTCTTCCTTTTGGGTTTTCAGTTTCCTGGAGGGAGCCTGCAAAGCTTTCCATCCCCCAGTGGGTTTAGATAGGTAAAGGCAGGATCAACTGGATTCATCACGTCTTGATGGAAGCAAAGCTGACTCCTTTAACCGTCTTTCCCGGGAAAGGCTCTTTAGTTCTTGTGCGCATCCTGGGGCATCTTCCGTGGTCTCTGGGGCAGTTGGAGGCAAAGCGGCGGGTGCCTAAAGCAGAAATGTTGGCGTTAGCAGGTGGCAAGGGACGCCCTACCTAAATCCAACAGAGCAAAAATATCAGGAAGAGGCAGAGCAGCTCCTTGAACTCATCGGGAACCTCCTCCTAGATGAGACGCCTTGTCCCAGGGTTTGTGGACCTGCCCTACCTTTGCCATTTCCCGTCCTCTCACCGCATCTACCCCTGCTGCTTTCTGGAGGACGAGCAGAGAGGGTGGTGCGTCCAGGAAGGCTTTGGCCTGGTGCTCTACATCACCTTCCCCAGCAGGGCCACGTTGCTCTTCCAAAGGCAAATCTGGAAAGCAAAAACTCGTGTAGCCAAGTGACTTGTGGGAAGTGGACAACACCTAAAGCAAAACCCACCCAAAGCCCTCCACCAGCTTTCTGCTCTGGCTGTGAGAACCCTCAGTCCCTCCTCCTACCTCTGGATGTGTCCCTGGCTGCTGGCGACTCCTCAGCTGAGGGACTGGAAAGGCCAGACGTCTTGGCCCCAGTGGTTTTCTAAGAGGAACTCCACCAGCCCCTTCACCCGCACACGAGAGCCTTGCTTTCAGGGCAGGGGGCTGAAAAGTTGTGGAGCAGCCTTTCCCACTCCTCCCCCTTGCCTCCACGCAGAAGGCTGTGGCTGTGGGGCTGCTTTTGCAGGCAGCCAGCCCACCACCTTTTGCTCTTTTAAGCAAGTCCTGTGGTGACATGGTACCCCAGAGAGAATCGAGTCGGACAACGGGACTCATTTCCGAAACAGCCTCATAGACACCTGGGCCAAAGAGCATGGCATTGAGTGGGTATATCACATCCCCTGTCACGCACCAGCCGCCGGGAAGCTAGAACGATACAATGGATCGTTAAAAACTACACTGAGAGCAACGGGTGGTGGGACTTTAAAACATTGGGATACACATCTAGCAAAAGCTACCTGGCTAGTTAACACCAGGGGATCTACCAATGGGGCTGGCCCTGCCCAATCAAAACTTCCACGTACCGTAGAAGGGGATAAAGTCCCCGTAGTGCACATGAAGAATACGCTAGGGAAGACAGTCTGGGTTAGTCCTGCCTCGGGCAAAGGCAAACCCATCCGTGGGATTGCTTTTGCCCAAGGACCTGGGTGCACTTGGTGCGTGATGTGGCAGCATGGGGAAGTCCGACGTATACCTCATGGGGATCTGATTTTGGGTGAGAATAGCCAATGAATCAAATTGTGTGCTGTTAATTGCTAAGTAACACTCTCACTGTATGTGCTCATTACTATAATTGCTATCAGTTGTACTATGAGTAAGGCACAGGGGTGATGGGATAAGAACTGACCTCAGCAGCTGGCGCCCAGCAACTTCCTCAAGATCTACGTCTTCAGCCCACGGATTGTGTGCATGAGCCACACCGGGTGCACCAGTCACAACCTCCGAAAATACAGCATGCAACAGACCAGCGCCACCCAGCATCTCACCTGCCCTGAGAGACTGTTCTAACAGGTGGAGCCCAAAGCCATGGATTAAAAGAACTCAACGGACGCTTTGGAGGGATGGCCCATAAACTAAGGGCATTATATCCGCATGAATATACGTGTGTATATATATATATATGACAGGGGAAAGTGGTGGCAATTCATTGGAACCTGTAAGATCCGGGCATGGCATAGATGGTATGGAATAAGGGGTGGATGATGTCCTGGTTCCGGCGGGGATAGGGTTAATTTTTCCTGGCATTCCATGCCATGTGAGCCATGCCCACCCTGAGCTGCTGGCGGAGGGGGCAGGAAGTCACCGTTTGGAGCAGGCTGGGGCGTCCCGGGTCCGGTCGGTGAGCGGCGGGGAGCGGCGGTTCCGTAATCGTGTTTGTATATTCCTCTGTCCGTGTGATTGTTGTTGTTTGCTTGTTCCCTTTGCCGTTCTGTTAAACTGCCTTTGTCTCAACCCAAGAGTCCTGTATTGGGAAGGCCCGAGCGAGCGGCACATGGTTCTTTGTTGCCGTCTGAGGCCAAACCACAACATTCAGGTTTCATCACTACTGTGTTATCCTGAAGAACACTTCTAGAACACTGTTAGTATCATATAACGGTTAATATCACACAGCTCGGAACTAAGTCTTCTCACCCAGGGTCGAATTTCCTTGGGGTACACATTGAGCTTCCCCATTCTCCAGCATCACCCACCAAGTACCTCCAGGTCCTTGAGCAAAAACAGTCCCACGAATGGGTTTGCCCTTGCCTGAGGCAGGAAAAACCCAAACAGTTTTCCCTAACCTATTCCTTTCACGCTGTTCTCCTGTCCCGTAGGGATAGAAGAGACTCTTTAGAGACCCAATTCAACAGTCCCATAAAAACAAAGAATGTTTCCACATTAATTGAGATATATATATACTTTTATATGTATATATATCTATACCTTGGTAGATCACAATTTCTCTTGGGAGTTATACCGTTCTCTTCTTTATACCTTATTATATTCTTACCATAGGTAAGAATGCCTTACCTATGATCCTAAGTAACAAACCAAAACCCGCTACTTATTGACTGCCCTCTGTGTTGTGCTCTGGTTCTGTAATGAAACGGTTGGTACTAACTACGAATTCCTGTGGAGGAGGAGAACGTAGTGTGCGGCAAACAAACCATCCAGCACTGTGCCGAGAATCAGAAAGCCCAAACCCGAGGGCTGAAGGATGAGTATGTGATGATACGTGCATAAATACGCGTGTTGTGTTCCTTGGGTTTTTTTTCTTCATTACTTCATTGGTAAGTAATGAAGTACTCTCCTCTACCTGTCCCCGAATGTCAACAGAGGAGACTGTATTTCTTTCTTGCTAATTGCCTTTGGCGTGAAGTCGGCAACCTTGTATTTGAGATTCTGTGTGGGATGTTCCGGGTCAGTCTCACCTCGAGGACAAAAAGCCCAATGTTTGTATCTAGGACCAAAAACAACGGAGAAGATACTCTCCTCGTCATGTCGCGTTTTTAAAAAATGAGTGTTTTTCCTTCAGAAGCCAAACAGGTGGGGATGGGTCAGCTGAGACCCATTTTTTGAAATGTCAAGTCACCAAGCATGTGGTAGCTACAAATTGGAACCACAGAGAGCTTCTCATCATTGCTTTGAGCAATGCAGTAACTTTCACAGCTTCACAGGGAGACGCTCAAGAGTACTTGAAATACTGGAAATTTAATTTCACTTGGTGCAGTGGAGGCTCAGTAAAATGAAAAACAGGGTTTAAGCCAGCAAATCTACAAGCACAGGTCACTCGCCGAGGCAAACAGCTCCGGTGCTGGCACGTCGGCAGCAGAGCCGGGCAATGGTGGCGAAAAGGGGCTTTTTCCGAGTTTTTCTGAGGCCGGGAGAAGACCGGGCAGTGGCAGGGACCCGCAGGGAGCCCGCAGCTGACAGCTGATGCGAGAGCGTCTGACGAGGCCGGGGCGGAGCCTGCAGCAGCAGCGGCAGGTTTAAAGGAGGCGTAACCGCCACCAACGGTCACTGGCTGAGGCAAGTGAGCCTGCAGCAGCAGCGGCCAGCCCCCAGCCCCTTCAAAGGCGGCCCAAGGGAGTGCGGGGAACAGGGCGGGCAGACAGGGCATGGCGCGTCAGTTCGCGTGGAAGGGCGCAGGACGCTCGGGGGGGAAGGTCAGCCATGGTCTCCAACTGAAGGACGCAGCTTCCCGCATCTGCTGCACCTGCCAGAGCAGACGTGGCCGTACCAACTGAGCTCCCCTGGAAGCACGCAGCCCCCCAGGTCGCCGGCTGCAGAGAGTGCCTTAATCTCCCAGGGCTGGTGGGTGGTAGAAGAGGTGACAGCTGCGTGAGGTGCCACCAGGGGGATGATCTGCTCAGCCTGGCAGCAGAGCTGAAAGAGGAAACAGAAGGGCTGCGGAGCATCAGGGAGAGTGAGAAAGGAATGGATTGGTGGAAGCAGACTCTGACCTCCCTGAGTCAAAAACCAGAAGAGCCCCCAAAAAAACCCCGAGCTGAAGGAGATCTGGTCCCTTCGCCCTGCCACTGAAGGCAGTGGCCAAAAGGAGGCCAGTGAATGGAGGCTAGTCCCTACGAGGGGAGGGAAGCGAACTCCCTCCTTGCCCACATCCCCCGACCAGGTGCCTCTGCACAACAGGTATGAGGCTCTTGAGGAGGGAGGCCAGCCCATGGATGGCATGGAAGATGGTTTGGCTACACCAGAAGAGATGCCGGGACCAGCAAGGCCTACCCCCAGTTTAAAAACTGCCTCTGCAAGGGAGAAGAGGCGGGTTATAGTAGTAGGCCCAATATGCCGCGCAGACCCTCTTGACAGGGAGGTATGCTGCCTCCCCGGGGCCGGGGTCAGGGACGTCACTTGAAAACTTCCCAGCCTGGTTAAATCTGGCTAGGGGCATCAAGGATAACAAGAAAAACTCCTATGAGTACGTCACGGGTACAGGCAAGACTAGGGAAGGTGTGGGCCCTCTCAGGAAGGACACAGGAGACCTGGTCACCCAGGACACGGAGAAGGCTGAGATGCTGAATGACTTTCTCGCCTCGGCCTTCACCAGCAAGGGCTCCACCCACACCACCCAAGTTGCAGGATGCAAAAGCAGGGTCTATGAGAATGAAGCAGCGCCCACTGTAGGAGAAGATCAGGTTCAGGACCATCTGAGGAACCTGAAGGTGCATAAGTCCATGGGACCAGATGAAATCCATCCACGGGTCCTGAGGGAGCTGTCAGATGAAGTCGCCAAGCCTCTTTCCATTATATTTGAGAAGTCGTGGCAGCCTGGTGAAGTTCCTGCTGATTGGAAAAGGGGAAACAGAACGCCCATTTTCAAAAAGGGAAAAAAGGAAGACCCAGGGAACTACAGGCCGGTCAGTCTCACCTCTGTGCCTGGCAAGGTCATGGAGCAGATCCTCCTGGAAACGCTACTAAGGCACATGGGAAATAGGGAGGTGATTGGTGACAGCTTCACCAGTTTGGCTTCACCAAAGGCAAACTCTGCCTGACATTGACAAATGTCTTACTCTTTGGTGTCTTTGGTGAAATTACAATAGAAACTGTGGCGGCTCTCTGTCAGTGAACGGACTTATTTCAGAGATAACTCACATAATACGTGTGCTTATTTTTGAACTTCAGTACCAATGTACCTTGACAGAAGAGGCTTGAAACACAAGGAAGCGCCTTCCTTCCCCGATTCTTTCAAAACACGCTGGATTCTTTCAGAACTGCTTGGGATGGGAAGTGGCTAATTGTACTAATATTGACTCCTCCATCCAACAAAGAAGGAACTGCAACATGCCATTACAAATTCTACTTTTGTAGCCCTCCAAAACACTGTCAAGTTGCTTTACAAATGCTAATCAATGTCTCCTGAAGTCTAGTAGGTTGAAACGCTCTGGCGATACCACTTGACTTGGTCATTGCAGAGTTGTATGGCGGAGAACAGAACTCCTGAGTTTTCATAAGAACCATTTTATTTGGAAAACAAATATACAGCTCTGGTGACAGAAGAAGTCGGTAAAGTTGTCCTGAATGGTCCCTGTTTAAGAAAAACATCTGCCACGCTAACTGCACCTGCAACAGCACCTGCAACGTGGTCTCCATCTGCGTTTCCATCTTCAATTTTATCTGCATCCGCACCGGCATCCCCAAAGATGCCTTCCTCTGAAATGGTACCTGCATCAGCAACGCTCCCTCTGTCTGCAAGGGCATCTGCAATGCTCTCTGCACTCCGGTTGTGTCTACATCTGCAGTGGCGCACGAAAGGGTATCTGGTGTGGCATCTGTCTCTCCCATGGCATCTCCGTCTGCAGTTGCATCTGAAAGACTACCTGGTTTCTGCAAGGGCGTCTGCAGCGGTATCTGTGTCTGCCACGGCCTCTACAACGGCATCTGCACCTGCAACGGAATGGGCGGTGGTATCTCTGATGGTATCAGTACGGGTGTCCCTGCCTGTATTGGTGCCGGCGTCTGTGAAGGTCTCTGTACGGTGCCTGTGTGCCCAATTGTACCTGTGTCTGCGTCTGTGCTGGCATCTGTCTGTGTCCTAAGTCTGTGCGTGGCGGGAGTTCTGCTGTCCAACAGGAGTCCAACGCCCTGTCCGTGTTGGCCTTCATGCGCGCTGCCAGGCGGGAGAACCTCCGTCCGCTGGAAGTGCCCTCCAGGCTGAAGAGGCGCTCCAGTAAGGAAAGGCAGCAGCTCTGCTGCAGCAGCCAGGCCAGCCTCTTCATCCTGCTGCACGAGAGAAACTGCTGGGCCCAGAGGCTCTCGCTGTACAGCGCTAAATCAGCCAGGGCTGGGGGAAAGCAGGGCGGCGGACAAGCCAGTCGCACCTCCTGGGAGGAAAGGGAGCTGATGGAGAGGAAGGGGGCAAACAAAGCAGTGCCGCCAGGGGAAGCTGACCGCTCGAGAGGGCGCGTTGGCGCTACAGCGCCCGGGGGCCCAAGCAAAGCTGGGAACCGGCAAGAAAAGGGTTATCGCCCTCTGAGCTTCCTCGCTCTCACACCTCACCCCCACCCACTGCTCCTTCCCAGTCTCCTGAGCCCTGCCCCTCGTCAGCCTCTACTCCCTGTTTGCAGCTCTCTGTCCCCAGCCACCACCAAGGCCCTGCCGCCGTCGACGCGTGCCGGCAGGCACAGCCCCGGCTGTGAGCTGCTTTTTACCCAGGGGGGAAGGAGCGTGCAGGGGGGAGGGAGTGTGGGGCTCTGTCGTTCCCCATTCCACCCGCATATCGCTCCTTAACCCCTCGGTCCTGTAAGGGCCGTGCGTCAGGTCACGTGTGGCCTCAAGCCCAGGCAGGTCTGGGACCAGGTAGGAAATGGCTCTTCCTCCCCTAGGTTCTCAGTTCTGCTCCTTACCGGCCCTTCTGCAGAAGGCAGGCTGCTCTTCTCACGTAAGCGACACAAGGCAACTTTTCCACCTGAGCCTTGACAAAGGCGCCAAGGAAGGTCTCGGGGAAGTTCCTTCTGAGCAAGCTCAAAGCCTGCCTCATCATTTTCTCTGCCAGCTGAAGGCGTTGCATACACCAGCAAACCTGCAGAGGAAAAGGGAAACACCCTGATCTGCTCGAGTCGGCCAAGAGACTGCCGGAGTCTGCCGGTGGCTGGTGATGCCAGGGATAGCCCCTGCAGCCGGGGAAAGCATCCAGCTCCATCCCCCAGGACACCCCTCCAGACCTCCCCATCTCTTTACCTCCCCTTTGAGGCTGAAGAAGGTGGCCTCTTCAAAGCAGGCTATCGCAGTGGCTTTCATCTTCCTCAGGACCTCCGCTTCGTTCAGCTTCATGAGGGCCTTTGCGCAAGCACAGAGAGAGCAGGCGAGCGTGATGCAGAGCCCATGGCCGGCCTCGTCCTCCCCTGTTGCCTCTGGCATCTGTCTTAAGAGGGCCCGTTTCTCCCCCTGCTGATGCCCGCCCCAACACAGTCACGCCGGCTCAGAGCACAGGCACCAGTGCTCCTTCAGATCCCCTCCCTGCTAATTCCCCTCCTGCTATGGGCACGGTGGCCTGTGTCTCCGTCCACAGAAGAGGCAAGCCGGAGGAAGAAGTCAGGCTCTGACCCCAGCATGTCCCTTCCAAGGCCCCGTCAAGGCACGCCCTATTGCAGCGGTGAAGTTGTCCTGCCCAGAGCCAGCTGACTGAGAGGACTCCGTGCACGGTGGGCACTGGCGAGCGAGGCAACTCACCATGTAGCTGTTGGAGACGTGCAGGTAGGCAGCAGCACACTCCAGAAGGTAGTAAAAGGCTCGGTCGGCATCGCCCATTGCCACGTAGTGGCGAGCCAAAGGCACAAGCACCGATTCCACGATGGCTCGGCATTCACACCAGTGTGTGCCGTTGTGCTGCCTGTCGGTCTCGTCGGGCAGCTCAGTTGTCTCTTCGCCCTCTGGCAGAAGCCGCTCCGCCACACTAGTCAGAGCACCGTTCCCAGGGGAAGAAGAGAGCAAAGAATGCACAGGCATCACCTACACTGGTCTTTTGCCCCACAGAGAGGCCATCAAAAGCCCTTTGTTCAAAAGAGAGCGCGAGCCCACGGGCAGGCATGACTCCTACAGCTGCTTTGTAGCCAGGGAGAAGAAGACAAGCTGGGCTTTCTGTCACCTCCCCCAGGCAAACCACCCGGCTCCCTGTGGTGGCTTTTCGCCTGCAGATCTTGTAGCGCTCCTCTCGAGGAACTGGAAAGCAAGGCCTGCTCCAGGGTAGTGTGACCATCACTAGGAGCCCACGGGCTTCCTCCAGCACTGTCTCACCTCCGTGGCCATCTCTTCCCCGCTCCCACCTCACAGAAAGCCTCTTCCTTAAGCTAGAGTCACAACCGGCAGGCAAATGCCAGCGCTTCCTTGGTCTCCTCTGGAGACCCCTGAGGCCCCTGCCTTTACAGAGAATCAAACCCTTGTCTGCTCACCCAGTTTCCTCCTCCATGAAAGCCTGCTGCTCTGCGGCATCTGCAAAGAAAACAGGGGGTTAGACACCTCCTCGCCTGCCCCAGGGGAAGAGCTGCTCTCGCTCTCCCACTGGGCTTCAAGGACCCTTGCGAGGGTGCCGACACGCTGAGCAAAGTCTGCGGTGGTTGTCCTCAGCTCCTGGGCTCGTCCCCGGCAGACCTCCTCCCAGCCGATCCCCAGCATACACCCCTGGGCTCCTGGAGGGCCCGGGCTGTGGAGCACGGTGCACAGCGTACCCCCAGTGGCGTGGGTCCTATCCTGCTTCAGCTCTTCTCCAGCCAGCACCAAGGCCTCCCAGCTGCATGAGTCGCCTCCGTCGGCAGGGTCCCGACAGCTGCCTCCGTCCTGGCTGCTGGTGACGGCGAAGTGGTGGAAGGCGACAAACTCCCCTTGGCCGCAGCTCCTGCATTTGTGCGCGTGCTGCTCCAGGAAGGCGGCACACTTGCCGCGCAAGGCGACTCGCTGCCTCCCGGGACACAGCTCGTACGCAGCCTTCTGCAGCAGCGGGACGCAGAAGGCCAAGACGCCAGGCTGCTGCTCCTCGGTCCTCGTGCTGGGAGAGGGCCTCTGCACACCTGCAAGGCAAAGGGCCTTGGCATCAGCCCCAGCTCAGGGCCGTCGCAGCCGGGGCACGAGAGTCATGCCTTGGCGTGCACCCTTGCCAGCCAACCAGCACTGCTGCACACCGAGCCTTGCAGCACGGGGCAAAAGGGCCCAGCTTGCCTTGCTGACGCTAGCCCAGCCCCGCGGACACAGCGCTCAGCTGCGCTCCAGGCAGGAGCTGGGCATGTCACCACCAGCCCAAGCAAGCCCCGTCCAGCACTTTCTCCCTGCTCTTGGCAAGGCAGTCCCCAGCCTCCTGAGCTTCCTCCTGCGCCACAGGGGAGTCAAAGCTGAATAAAAGCCCGTCAAGGGCCCCGGGGCAACCTGGAGAGCATCTTTGATCAGGTGGCTGGGAGAGGATGTCAGGGACTCCACACGCCCTCCCGTGCCTGCGCTACGAGCAGCACTCGGGATGGCACTTGGTGGGAACCTCCCTCCAGCGCAAAGCTAGCGGGCTTTGAGACTGACCCGTAAGGTCTTTGAACAACCCATCGCAAAGAGCCGTGCCTGCCTGAGCCCCAGCCACCCCTCACGGCAGGGGAAGCGCACCATGCCCTGGGGAGCCCTGCCGGGACACAGCTGGGAGCTCCCTTGTCCACCTGCCCGCTACCACTTACTGCTCTCCACCTGCGAAGAGGTGGCTGGCCCCTCGGTAGGATCTTGCACATCTTCTGGCACCTCTGTGTTTTTCAGCCACCTCAGGATGTTGTCGCTCACCAGCTCGTCCAAGGAGGAATTCATATGGGTCCTGAGGCCAGTGGGAAGGATGTGCAACAGGAGCTGGGTGGTAAACACCGGCCCGATGATGGCTGCAAACTTCACAACCATCCGCGTCAGCGGCTGCATCCGATCCAGCTGAGTCAGCGCAATCTCTGTCAAGAAGAAACAACACGTCTCTCTTGCCTCTTCCCCATGCTGAGGCTGGAGAGGCTGGAAAGTTTCAACCCATGAGATGGGGTAGACTTTGGCCTCCTCTGCTTGCGGCTGCACCTACTGGGCAATCGCAACCCAGGGTAGGCATCTTCAAACTGGCTCCGCTCCTGATGGAATCGCAGGCCATGAGGCCTGGGGAAAAGCCAGATGCTCAAACAAATGCTCCCCCACCGAGGGCAGGGAGGGCAGGACCCAGCAGGTATGCGCATCCCATGATGTGCCCTACCAGATCTGGAGTAGGCTTTTGCCCAACAGCGCACACAGAGAACTTTCCCCACATCACAGGTGGACACAGAGCTCCCCACAACGCTTGCCTTAACTTGGCCAGACAATACTATTCCTTTCTCTTGGTTTTCTTTTTTTTTTTTTTTTTTTTTGGACAAAGCCACTTCACAGCAGGAATACTTTAGCATGATGTTTCTTCACAATTCATAACAAATGTCTATGGCCAGAGAGGTTTGGTTTGGATTAAGTGCCTTGAGACCAGCATTAGCTGGGGAACTTAAAAAGAGAACAGCAACACAGATGCTGCGTCAAAGTTGGGACAGAGGCAAGTCAAAGCCTTTTCCCAGCAAAGTATTTGTTTTGGTGAGAAAAGGGAGCCATTTCAGTGTTGCACGGATAACCTTTTCTCTCCTACCTGCTGACGGAGAGCAGCCAGCAGGCTCACAGGAGGGGAAAGCGGCTGCCTGCAGCCCCAGGCCTGTTTCTGGTGGGACCGGAGCCGCCTTCCCAGCAGAGCCCCCACGCTGAGAGGGTGACTCTGCAGCACACGGATGCCCGGCCTCCCTCCAGCCCCTGCCCCGGGAAGGAGCCCCAGCACAGCCGACAGCCGGCAGAGCGGCGCTCGGCTCCTTACCTTTCAAGGGGATGGGCAGCGCGGTGTTCTCCAGGGTCACGCCTGGCCTGAGGAGGCAGACCCTCCCGTCATTCCCCGCCTCGGAGCTCCAGGTTGCTGCGAGGGATGAAGCCTCGGCTGCAGATGCTGGGCGGAGCAAGAGAGCACCGATAAGGCAGTTCGCAAAGCGACTCGCAGCTCGCGAGCGCTTCACGATTCACTTGGGATGGGACAAGTCGCCCCCGACATGGTCCAGTGCCTGCCCTGAATGTGGTGGTCATGAAGCAGAGCAAAACAGTTCCCACCAGTTCCCAGCCAGGGAAACTGCTGGTGCTAATGCAAGACGTGGCCTCAGTCCTGGCTCTTCCCAAGGCCGCGGCACTCTGGCTGGCATTGCTCTCTCGGATGGCATTACCACCGTTTTCTTCCGTTACCGGCACTCTTGTGGGGATTTACGGTTTGGCATTCAAGTTTCCTGGGCTCGTCCCTCACCTCAAGCTGGCGTTTGTTCTCAAGTGAGCTAGCCTTTGGCCAAGTTAAACTGCATGCCCATTGGAATGCCTAAGAAACACCACAAGCACATGTGCTTCGGAAGGATTTCCCCTGTGTTTTAGCCCCACAACCCCCGCCCCAAGAATGTAGGTCCCTCCGAGCCACCAGAACTCACTGCCCCTGCTTTGCCTGTCCCAACAGCAAGGCGCACAGGAGCCCGCACCTCCGCCAGACCAAGATCTGACTCTGCCCAGAGCCACGGGGGAACAACGGGGCAAGACTCTGCTGTGGAGAACACGCCACAGCAACTCGCTAGTCGCAGCCAAGGTGCTTACTGATCAGGCTCTCCCAGTTGTCCTTTGCTTTTCCAGACTGCCTCCGGGTGCAGAACTGGAGCATGTCGTTGGCACGAAGGCAGCGCAGCAGCTCCTCGCAGTAATATGGGATCCCTGAGCTGGTTCGGATCAGGAACCTGCACAGGAGCAGACCCGTCGGGGACCAGCACAAGGAAAGTAAGGTGAAACACAGTCCAGGTGGGCGGCCAGTCACTCAGGCATACCAGGGTAGCCAGCATCTTCATCACAGCTACACCTCACTTTGGAAAGGGATCGTCCTCCCACTGCCTTGGGATTTTGTGCCCCCTGAACCCTCCAGCCTTTGCCGAAGTCCACGGGAAAAGAATTGCGGACAATGCCCAAAGCGCAGAGCAGCGAGCCCTGCCTTTCTTCTCCTCAGGAGCCTGGAGAGGATGGACCTCTGCCCCGGGGAATCTCCCCCACAGCCCAGCCACCCAGACCAAGGCCTTTTCTGTTCACACCCAGACACAGCTGGGCTCAGGACTCTTCCTCCCTTCCTCCCTGTGCGGCAGCCAAGGCTGACACCTCCCAGGCTGGGTGTCTCGGGAGTTGCCCGCTCTCAGCGCACACCCACCAGGGTGAGGCATAACAAGCCGCCCACGCCTGGCACTCGCTAGAGTCCGGGATGCTTCTAGCGGCCCTGCGCTCCCTTGCCTGGGGGGCTGATTCCCTACCACGGTCAGCAGAGGTTCAGGCCCTCAGGAAGAGCTCCCCTGCCTCCAACTTACCTCACCAGATCCCTGGGGATGCTGACCACTCCGAGCTCCTTGCAGACTTTCTGCATCACAACTGAAGCTTTCAGCTTGTCCAGATGAAGATAAGTGATTTTCTGGGACGTGGCGTTGTCTGCTGCGGCTTTGCGAAAGCTCTCTGTTATCTCGTAGCCTGGGGCTAAGCTCATGACCATGAAGAGGGAGACCTTTTGGAGCACGGGTGACATGATGAACCAGGAGTCAGGGTCGATGAAATGGGCATTGTCGATGACAAATATGCCAAAATCTCCTGTAAGGGTCTGAAAAAAAGCAGGTTGCTCTGAGGGGAATCCAGTGGATTCTCAGCTGTCTTGCAGGGGACGAGATTTAGCCTCCGTCTCTTGAGAGGATGCTCTGAAGTCTCTCCCCAGCCACTTTCCCGCTCGGAAGCTTACTGACTCTTTGAGACTGGAGGGTCATACCTAACATCACTTGCCCTGCAGAAGGAGGGAGCTCGGGCAAGGGAACCCAGAAGACATTGTTCCTCCTCCAGGGCACACTTTACGGGAGGAAAGTCCTCGGGTGTGTTTGTGGGGCTGCGGGGGGAAGTGGGGGGGCGAGGGCTTTCTCGGGCTCTGACGGGCCATGACCCAGGTGCGCAGTCATCCCGCCTGCTCACACCTCAGTGGTACAGAGCCCGCAGACGGCAGGGTTTTTCCTTCTCTGACCCAGGGGGAAGGAAGGAGAAATGCTCACCTTCTCCAGCACTTTCAGCCGAGTCGAGTGCAATTCCAGTCTTCTTTGAGTTTCATCCATCTCGCGAACATTGTCCGAAATGGGGAACTGGCCAGAAAAGCAGAGTCAGGGAGAAACACGGCTCCGGGGCTCGGCACACCTACCCAGCACGCAAGACCGCAGAGCCCACCGTCTCTGACAGCCTCAGCACCTCACCTCTGCCCAGCACAGGGGCAGGGAGCCGCAGCGGGGACTCCACCCAGAGCCTAAAGCAAAGGCCCTCTGCTGAGGGTCTCTGCAGAGCTGGGGCTTGGGCTGAGCCGGTTCTCTGGCTGTGGGAATCGTGGGCTGGCTGGGGCAGACCCCTCGCACAGCGGTGACCTCGGCACGAGGTCAGGAACAGCCGCTCTCCAGTGCCACTTCCAGGGTGCCGAACAAGGCACCGGGCACTGCGGATGCGGCGCAGGACACCAGCCCCACAGACAGGGAGCCCCCCGGGCCCAGGCATGGCAAATGCACACTGTGACCCCCGCAATGCCCACCCCGGAGCTAAGGCACTCCCAGCAGCGTGCCCACTCAAGGTCAGACCCAGACAAGCTCAGGAGAAGGCCTTCTCAACGTCCACAGGGGCCTCTGGCTCTCACCTTGACACCGAAAATGTCATTGAGGAGGCAGTAGCTGCTCTCTTCGATTGTCCCTTGCAGCTTTGTCTTCAGCACGCGCTGCCTGTCGCCGCGCGATTCACAGTCCTGGAGGCCCAGGGCCCTGGCCATCAGCATGCGGATGGCAGAGAAGGGCTGCCTCATGTCGATCTCCAGCAGTTCCAGGGCAACCACCCTGCGGTGCAAAAGCAAAAGGCACTGAGATTCCCCACAGCCCCAGCCTTCTAAGACAAGAGGGGCGGAGGTGCCCTTTGGGGGGAGCTCTTCAGCCCCCCATCTCCAAGCGCTTCCCACAGAAGGCCAAGCCTTTCCCTCCTCGTACGAGAAAGGGCACAGAGGGGCAGTTGCTGCCAAGCCAGCGGGAGAGCCGGGTCCAGAGCCTGTGTCTCTGCAGCGCCGGCCTAGGTCTCCCTACGTGCCCCCTGCAGAGGAACTCACGGGGCTGAGAGGCAAGAATGGAGCAAGTGGTGGGTTTGCCTTTGGGCTCCAGACCTTATCGGTCTGCCTGCCAGAGCACAGGCCCCCGTGCTCCTCCTGGGAAACACGCCGAGGGCGAGCAGGGCTTCTGAGACAGGCAGCCCTGCTGTCTCTGGGGTCTGGAGTGGGATGAAAAGCACTGAGCTTGGGCTCTTTCCTTCTATCTGCGCCTGACCCAGGGGTGAAGGAGGAAAGGCCGTGGCTCCAGAAGCCACCTCCAACTCCCCAAAGAGGCAGAGGCGGGAGCGGAGCACGCAGGTGCTCCCAGGCAGTGTCTCCAGGAGGCTCTGTCGGGAGGCTGCAGTCCAAGGGCCAGGTACCCTGGCAGAGGGGCTGGAGCGTTCCACAGCTGTCAGGGGATGGGCAGGGGCAGCGTCGCAAAGCTACAGGTGGAAAACCTGTACCTGTGGCCAGCATCCTGGCCTAGAGAGGCCAGTTCAGCAAGTAAGTGGCTCTTTCCACAGCCCATCGTGCCCTCAACCGCCAGGATGTTCCTTTGGCCTGAATCCCTATAGGCGTTCAAGCAGCTGACAAAGAGGTCAGTCTCCTGCTTCCGACCTGCGAAGACAAACCAGAGAACGAGCTGCTGGGGGCGTGCTGAAAAGCAAAGAGCCGTCCCTTTTGCGGGCACCCTCCACCGCAGCTTCCCTCCCCGCTACCACATCGGCCAGCCTGCCGGCACCCAGGCCTCCTTCCCACCTGCTCGTCCACGCTTGGGCACCTCTGCCTTCCTCAGAGCAGTCACGGGGCCACCTGCTTGCCTGCCCCACAGCGCAGCCCCCTCGCCCTCTCCCCTATCCCACAGGCACGGAGATTCTGCCGGCCCCATGCGACTCCCCGCAGCGATCCAGCACGAGACTGTAAGGGATGACTGCAGCCGGTTCAGGCAGCCGCGTCCCAAACAGACTCAAAGCATCTCCTCGCTGTGCCGTGAGCTGCACAGCACCTCCCAGTAGCTAAGGCAGCGTCGCCAGTCCCGTTCTGGTTTGGTCCGGGCTAGAGTTAATTTTATTCAGCAATAGCCTGTACAGGTCTATGTTTTGTATTTGTGACCAAACATCGCTGTTGATAACACAACCAGGTTTTAGTTATGGCTGAAGAGCGCCTGCGCAGCGTCGAGGCCTTTTCCATTGCTCACGCTGCCCCGCTGGCGAACAGTCTGGGGGTGCACAAGAAGCTGGGAGGCGGCACAGCCGCCACAGCCGCCACAGCTGACCCCAACTGCCCAAAGGCCTATTCCAGACCATACAACGCCGTGCTCAGCAAGAAAATCCGGCGGAAAGGAGGAAGGGGGGACATTCGGAGTGATGGCATTTGTCTTCCCAAGTCACCGTCACACGTGATGAAACCTTGCTTTCCTCGAAATGGCAAGACGCCTGCCCGCCCATGGGAAGCGGTGAACGAATGCCTGATTTTGCTTTGGGCGTGTGTGCAGCTTTTGCTTTCCCTATTAAGCTGTCTGTATCTCAGCGCACCAGTGCTCTCACTTTAACCCTTCCGATTCTCTTCCCCATCCCACTGTGGGGAGCGAGTGGCTCTGTGGGGCTGAGCTGCCAAGCGGGGTTAACCCACAACAGGGCCCAAAACATTCGGCAAGACCCCGAGTGAATACAGGCATCCCCTGCCTCCTGACATTTCCGTGTCTTCGCCCAGATGCTGCCAAGAAAGCAGCTCTGAGGAGTAGAAGGAGGAGAACCCACCGTCAAAACTCTCCATCGATTTGGCAGAAGGAAATCTCTTTCCTGACCCCAAAGACAGGGATCAGTTTAGCCCCCAGGCTGTGAGCAGCTCCGCAGTTGAAAGCAACCTTCCTACCAGGTCTGGAAGACAGCAGGGAGCAGCAGGCGCCCCACCTCGTTTTCCACCCAAAGATATCAAGCAAGCAGAGACCAAGACAGGCGGCGCTTTCTTAGGGCTGCTGCAGGCAACACCATCCCTGGTAAAAGCCTCTCCCTTCCCACCAAGGCACTAAAAGTTACCAAGGGGAAGAACCTGGGCTTCAGAAGAGCAAGGCGTTCTCCACCTACCCAGCAAGGGGACGTACTCCGACCTCTTCTTGGTAAGACCCACGCCAAAGATGCTACAAGCAGGGGAAAAGACAACACAAGTCAATGAGATGGTGAGAAGCCAGGGGACCTAGAGAAGCAGCCTGGCGTGGTAGGGAAGGAGGTGCTCCTCGGGTACCGGCTTTTCTCTGGAGCAGGCTGTTATCCCCTGCACGCTTTCCCAGCCAAAGTTCAAGCTGACACGCTACGACAGCTTCAAGCGTAAAGAAGCCCAGCGGCCACGGTGGGACAGAAGAACATATCAAGAGTCCATCCCCAGAGGCCAAACCCAGAGAAACAGGAGAAGACACGTGAAAGAAGCCAGGGCGTGCTGTTGGCTGGGAGACAGCTTTACCACTTTGGCCAAGAACACCAAGCGTCTTTGAAAGGGGGACTTGTGTCCCTGAAGGGCTTGGGACGCCAAGCACCTGGCACCTTTGGCTCAAGTCTTCCCGCAGTCTCAAAGAGACGGCAGTGGTAACCTTCAAACCGTCCTCTAAAGGGAAGGTGAAATCCTGGCCCAGAAGAGCTGAGATTTCTGCAGGAAGACCTGAGGAAGAGTGTCCCGATGGTCCACGTTTCCCCATGGGGACCAGACTGGCCCAAAGCTTCCTGCTCGGAGCAGCTGGGACAGAAAACTCCTTGGGTCAGCATTCCCAGGGCACGTGGTGGAGCAAGCACAGCACGGAAAGCACAGCCCAAAGCCCTTTAGACCCAGCCCACAAGGCCAGGTTGTGTCTACCAAAACAGACAAACCTTCCCCATGCCTGTGGTTTCACTCCTGCTCTCTCAGCAGCTGGAGACAGCAGGGGAGAGGGGCAAAAAGCCTGCCACGCCAGGGCTTCCGACCGTCTCGGAGGACACTCACCTCTCCTCGGTGACCCCCACGTATTGATAGACAGGGCCAGGCTGCCTGAGGCCTTTCATCTCTCTCTCAGGCAGCTCCTTGAAGTAGGAAGCGGGCAGCCGGGAGGCGGCGTAGGTCACTGCATCACAGGACACCAGCCCAGGGTAGTGCACCATCATCCGGGCAGCCAAGTTCACCTTCCGGCCAAGGACTGCCAGAGGGAGAGCACGCGTTAGAGAGAGAGAGCATGCGTCGGTGTGGCCCGTGCCACCAGCCCCGCGGCACCCTTCCAGGCCAATACCTGTGTATTCGTGTCTCAGCGGGTGGCCAGTGACTCCGCAGAACATCGTCCCTCTGGTAACTGCCACAGACATTGTCCTGGCACACAGAGAAACAGCAGGGCTTGAGCAGCGCCCCAGGCGCAGTCCTGCCCGCCTGGCTTCATCCCTTCCCACACCTCCCCTCGGTGCCAGCCTGGGCCACCGGCTGTGCTGCCCTGCCAGCGTGGGTCTCGGGGACGTGGAGAGCTCAGGGGTGCAACATCTGCAGGTTGCAAGGGACAAGGGGCAGGGGCAGAGCACGGGCAGGGCCACAGCCCTCTTGTGAGCAAAGAGAGAGGGAAGAAGGCGCCCGCCATGTCACCGCCTGGCGATGACAGCCACTTGGGATCAGGTGGCTGGGCCCCATCCCCGTTCATGGGGCAGTGGCCCAGAAGGGCCTGCCTCTGGCCGCAGCGGCCTCTGGCCCTCACGAGGGCTCTTTCCAGCACGGTGGCCAGCAGAGTGTGCTTGGAGGGACTCCGTCTGGCTGCCGTGGGCTGAGCCCAGGGGTTGCCTGCACCTCTCAGGGCACTGCCTCCTTCCTGCCAGGGACAAGGGAGAGCAAGCTAGAAGGCACATCTCTTTCTGGGAAGCCCCCTTGCGCCGTCCCAGGCAGCATGCACCCCGCCGACCCCCGCCACACACTCACTCTGTTTCCTTGAGCATGGTGGAGCACGAGTTGAAGATCTCCAGAGCACTCTGCAGGGCGTGAAGGCTCTCGCAGGGCAGCTTGTTTCCAGGGAGTCCCAGCACGCAGAGGAACGTGCAGCCCTGCCCAGGACAGATGTGGAACATGTTGCTACAGCGCCTAAGAGGGAGTCTCTCCCTCGCGCTCACTGCCCACCCTCTGGCGCTGGGGGAGGCCACCGTTCCCCCCCACTCACTTTATCACACAGGAGGACTTTGTTGATGTGGCCCTTGTGAGGAGAGAGGATTTCTAGCATCACCCTGCTGGCCTCCTTGAGGACGGTGCTGAGATGCTCCGAGCTGGTACCTGCAGCAAGCTGCAGCTGGACGAAGATGCAGGTGACTGGCCGTAGCTCAGAGAGGAGGTCCATGGGCAGTCCTGCATCGAGCTGGAAGACAAGAGCACGACGGCTTCACCAGCCTGCTCTCCCGGGCTCTTACTGCCCACACCAGTACCGAGGGAGAGCAGGCGTGCTGGCGATAGCGGGTAATAGCAGAGGAAGGGATAAATCCTCCTCTCAGTGCAAAAGGGCGGGCAGGCCGCCCAGCCTGCGGCAGGCAGACGCCGAGTCATAACACAAATGACAAAGGAGAGAAGGCTGCTCCGCTAACACGCCATCTGGGGACCGGTACGGACATGAGGGGAGACCCTCAGGGATGCTCCAGGGACTTCAGGGGAATCTCCCCTTTATCCCACCATCGTGTCCGCGGCACACCCAGAACCATAGCCACGGAAAAGACAGAGGGACAGGAGTCCTCCTCCTGCCACCCATGTCTCTCTGAGGACAACGCAGACAATGGTGCGGCACCGGTGCCCCCGGGCTCAGTTTCCCTGCGTTGTCATCGCAGGGCGCATTTTCTTTGATTGGTCTGTTCCCGTAAGAGCTCCATCTCTGCAAGGCACCACTTCTTCTGCCCTCCGAAAATGCAGCCCCCAGCAGCGGTGGCCTTGCCGTACCTTCCCGAGAGCAGCGACTGGTATGTACTTCCTAAGCACATCCTCGGCGTTCAGGTCACTGGGCAAGAGAAGAGCAGGCCTCATGGCACCTGAGGAGAGAAAAGGCAGGTGGTCGCTGGGTGGACGGGACTACGAGCTGTTGCAAAGCAGGGCCTGGCCCTGGAACCGGGGGAGAAAGAGTCTTCTGCGCTTGCTCATGTTGCCACCTCCAGATGCTGAGGGCAGAGCTCTCCCCTGGAAGGAGGAGGCGGCAGCAGCCACCGCCCTGGGAGGCCCAACAGCCTGAGTGCTAACGGACAGAGGGAAGAGGGAGGAGGTGGTTCCTCTCTGGCCCCTGAAGCAGCAAAGCCCCACCTTTCGGGACAATCACAGAGCAAGGGGAAGTGGGCACTCACCTTCCCTTTTTGAGCGGTGTCTCACTGGGTCTTGTACGAGCTTGCGTAAGGCGTCTTGGCATTCGGACCAAGGCATCGGATCCATGCCCGTCACCTGAAGACACACAGAATGAAAGCACTGCCACTGGCCTCCCCAGGACTCCCAGGGGACAGAGCCTGCCCTCCACCGTCACTGCCCAGAGAAGGGGAGAAGTAGCCCACCTGGCTGGATGGGACAGCAGTGCTTCCTCAGAAGCACCGGAGCTGGACAGCCATTCTCCAAGCATGCCCATCTCCAAGCAACCACAGCTCCATGGCCCACAGAGGACATTGCTGCTGGGGCTCAAACCCTCCCAGCGCCTCCTGACCCCTCAAAGCAAGAAAGCCCAGCCCACGGTTACCCTTGAGATGGAAGGACAAGACCTTCCCCTGCCTGCCCGCTTTCCCACCTACAACTCTCTCCACATTCATCTCCTCAGCCTTCCGACACCTCCCTCCTTCATGGCCAGGCCCAGGCCCTCAGAATGGCTCTCGAGGCCGTCCCATCCACCTGCCTGCACAGCTCTTGTGCCTGCGAGATGCTTGGTCCTCAGCCGGTGCTGCTCACAGAGCTCCCAGCAGGTTGCCGAGAGGACAACTTCACCTGCACCCGCAACCTCTTCGGCGTCACGAACTTCAGCCAGGCACGGGCCAAAAATGCAGAAGTGTTGCCAGCTCTCATCTCCGAAAACCAGGAGGCTCATGGTCCCTGCAGAGACCCCTGGGGAGAAGGAGAAGCAGAACTGACACAGGAACATTTGGAACTCCACAGCCCCCAGCATCTCGGCTGCTCAGAAGCTCCTCTGAAGCCCAGCGGGGAGACGGGCATTACGGAGGGGTAGAGCATCCTCCCTCCTCCTGGGGGAGACGCTGACACGAGTCCCTAAAACAGGCGTCTAGAAATAGACGAACCGAGTTGACATTGAGAATGTGTTGAGTGCGCCAGGCGTCATCCCCAGCTGCCTGCCCCAGAAGCCCAGCAAACCAGAAGCACCCTGTGGCATGGCAGAGTGCCACACAGCTGCGTCTGGCACAGCGCCCGTACCTATCTTCAGTTGGATCTTCTGCCCCACATCTGTGTCACGCCTTCCGTACTTCTGGATCTGCCAGATACAGTGCAGCACCAGGCTGATGGTCCTGGCCACCTCCTGGGGTGGTGTTCTCCACAGCACCAGCACAGCACCTCCTGGGGAAAGGGAGGGAAGGTAAAGGCTCTGCCGAGACCTGACTCTCCCCGACCTACGGTCTGGTTCTGCAGAGACAGCAGAAACCAGCTGCCGTGCGGAGGAAGATGGGCTTGTGGGAGGCCATCGTCCTGGGGGACCATGTCCTGGGCACCGGGACACCTCTCCTATCCCGGGCCAGCCACAGCAGCAGACGGCTGGCAGCGGTGACACCCCCTGTCCCGAGCGCTCCTCTGCAGCTGCAGCACTGGAGAGAGGGCACTGCTGGAGGGGTGCGTGCGTGGCCAAAGAGCTGGCTCAAGGCGCTGCACAGAGCCTCTTGAGAAGGAGCGCAGAGCAAACGGCCGCCACAGGAGTTAAATGCTACAGCTCAGTGCCCGAGGTCATCGTCGTCCCAAGAACCTACCAGCAAACTTCAAGATGTCTCCTCCAAAAATCAGGAACTCTGTGGACAGAGGGAAGAAAAGGCAGAGTCATGTGGACACCTTCTTCCAGAAGCCACAGAGCAAGGCCCTCTGCCAGGCTGCCTCCACCCTCCACCATCACGGCCCGATGCCACACAGTCCTGCAGCACGGCTCCTACCCTCCAAAATGTCGCACAGGTACTCATTGAGCGTTTGCGCCAGCTCATCAGTGCCTCTGTCCACGCCGCTCCTCTGCACAAATTTCTCGGTCAACGCAGTGAAACCTGGAACAGGGACATCCAGAAATCAGGAAATGCCCATGTGGGCCAAAAGACCTGGCAGCTGTTTCCACGATGCCCGGCCCGAGAGCCTGTAGGGGACACCTTCCCGTGCCAGCTCCGCACTGGTGGCAGCCGTGATGGACCGCCCAAGGTCACCCATCCCGCTCTCTGTGGGCGTCCCAGCAGAAGACCTCAGCAGTGACAAGATGACCACTCTGTCTGAGGGGCTCCAAAGGGCCTGCTGTGTCCCCACACGGCTCATGTCCGTGGCTGCTCCTCCCTGCTCCCCCCACCTGAGATATCCGCAAAGAGCAGCACTCCGTGGACACTCTGAGTGGTGTCGTTGCTCCTGAGGGAGCTATCAGCAAGGAGCGAGGGGAGGAAAGCGACTGCTTTCTGCAGGTCCCCGTAGTGACGATTCCTCTCCCAGGCAGAAGCCATCGTCAGCGCCCTGTGGCACACGGGGCACCTCAGGAGAAGACGGCCGTGCCCAGCCGGGAGGAGGACGAGGACCTCACTGCACAGTGCAAGCTGCACACTGGGCCCGGGGCCTCTGTGCGGGGCGACTAGCCCTCCGCCTTCCCGGGGTGGTCACAGTCACCAGGCGGCGGCCTCCTCTGCAGGTCATCGCTTGCCCGGCAACTCACCTCACGCATCACAATCGGCTCGCAGTGACATCTTCCGTCTGTCACCGCCATTACCCGGTGTCCTGCTGTGAGCGACACAGCACTAACTTCTCTTGTAATGCTGGGGAAAACTGCACTTCTAGAACTCTCTTGTCTGAATTTGGGAAAATATGTACTTCATAGCCAGCTAGCCTATGGGGGATTAGCGGTCTCGGTGCTTTTAAGCAAGTCATTAAACTGTCATTATTCTTATAATATCTCTGGTATTTTCTCCCAGAGATATTAAATATTCCTTTGTGGTCACACATTAGGGCAAAAATAGGCCTTGTACCGGTGGTTTTTTAGCAAGAAGAAGCGTCCTAAGAACAGGATTCCAACACGCAACTCAAAATATGACTTTCTGGGTTAAAATTGCCCACGCTAACAAGCTGCGCCTCGCTCTAACGGCTTTATACCTGCTTCTGTATGAGGCGAAAATTCTTCTTATGGATGTAAAAAGCCTCTTTAAACAACTGCTCCTCCACCGGTGTCCAAATATCTGAGCCTAGGAATTAACCAGCGACACGCAAATTATTAGAATCGGCATCCCGCGCCTCCAAAAGCCCCAGAAAGGGATTAAAACTTCTCCTTTCCCCACCCCAAAAGAATATTTTTAAGACTCAATTCAATCGGAGCAAAAGGAATGCCGGGATCTGTTCTCCTCGTTTACCTGTGTAATGATAATCAGCCAGGGGATGGGATTCGGGTCTCCGAGGCGGCCCACCATGCAGCCTCTCTGCCGCCTCCTGCGAGATTTCATAGGGAAAAAAGACTTAAATTCCTCTTCCGGAGGAGACAAAAGGGAAATTCTCACTCCTCGTGGCGACGCAGCAGATGCTGAGGGGTGTTAAAGCCCTTCTTCGAAGAAGAGGGAGCAAAGCAGACCCGCTCGGGGCTCACCGAGGGCAGACCTCGGCTTTTAGCTAACATCCCTTCATTTGGGCGTAATTCTATTCTCCATCCCAAACCCTTAGTGATGCACCAGGAGAGGGCTCTGGAAGCCCAAGAGACGTTAACGCAGCGACAGGCATCACCCAAGAACCTCCTGCACCTTCAGCAAAGAGATTCCGGCCCGCGCAATAGAAAACTCGGAGCGACGCCCAGCTCAAACCAGTAACAAAGTCCGTTCTTAATTAGAAATTGCCGCTTCTTACCAGCACGTCGCCTTGAGCCTCGTGCAGGCAATGCAGAGCGAGCTCCAGGTTGACCCGTCCCCCTGGCCTGGTGTTGGCAGAAGCCAAATGGAGCAGGTTTGTAACTACAAATGCAACGAAAACCAAGAAAAAGTCAAGTTTTCCTCAAGAAAAGGGGCGATAGGAGAGGGAGGGAAAACAGGACGAGCGCAGCAGAGACCGGAGATGAGGAAAAGGCAGAGAAAAAAGTCCGATATCCCAAATAGCTCTACTTTAAAAGCTCAGAGAGAAAACTCCCCTCTCCCGAGGGCGCCGCAGATGAGGTGGGACAGCTCCAAACGCCCGTTTTTCATGGAAGACGCTGTCGCCCGTTATTCTTTAGTCACTCTCCCACCAAAACCCAGCCATCTCCTTCCCTCGAACATGAAGGCGGGCAAGAAAAGGAGGGAGAGAAGCCCAAAAAGGTGGAATTTTCAACCCATCATATCCCTGGGTGGGGTGAAAGTGGAAGAGAAGCGTTAGAAAAACCTTTCTCCTGCGTCTCCGGGTTGGTTTCGATGTCGCCCCAGGGTTTCCAGACCAGCGACGCTCCCTCTTCCTCCTCTTCCAAACGGGCTGGGTCCTGGAGGTCGGGAAGCTCCGCTTGGAATTGGTTGCCGATGTTGACGTGCCTGAAAGGGTGAGGAAGAGGAAGTGAGGAAGGCGAGTGGGGAACAGCTGCGGCAGGACAGGGGGAACAGCTGCGGCAGGATAGACGCATGCGTACGTGAGGTGCTGTAATAAATACGGCCCGTATTTCCCAGGAAAGCACTAATTGCTCTCCTCTAACAACTTCTCCAGCAGCATCACGTTACCGCCACTTGAAAGGCTCCATCTCACTTCATTAAACATCCCAAGACTTGAGCTCCTGAAATGATTTCTCAGCCTTTGGCACCGGATTAATTAGTTAATGGTTTTCAGAGCGCCCCGGACACGAGCGCTTTTGAAGTGCTGTTATTGGCGAATCTAGAGCTGTCGACGCTAATAAAAAATGCACTTATTCCTCGCGTTACTCTACACTTCTCACTTTAGTATTAATAAAAACACCTGTTTTTATAACGCTTCTCTTGGAGGCCTTTGGTCCTCAAACGACTAAATAGCCGCACAAAAACAAGCACAAAACTCCTCATCAGCTTTTCTGCACTGGCAGCAAATTTGCCTTTTCTGCGGCTTTGACGGGGAAGATCTGTAGCGACCCGGAACTCACAAACGTGTCTCGCCCCAGGCATGCGACTACCTGAGCAGTGAGCGGAATCAGCCATGCAGGGTTTTCTTGCCGTGCCGCAGAAGGTGACGCTGGGAAAAGAAGAGAGGAGAAATGAGCCTGTTTGTCACACCCAGCCAAGGGGGATGAGATGGGGGACCCCCACCTCACCTCTGCCCCTCAGGAGCGGGGCTGGGACAGATCCTCCGCGCAGAGAGAAGGGGCCTGGCGCGGATTTCATCTCCAGCCCTCTTCCTCAGCCCAAAGCCACACAACTCCCTCTCTTTCTCAGCCCCAAAACCAGCCACGCCAGCCCCTTTGCCAGCCCCAGCAGCACGAGTCCCACTCTCCGGGTCAGGCCACAAACCGGCTCCCCCTCTCTGCTTCCCCTCTCTGCTTCGCCCCCCTCTGCAGCCCCCCTGGGCGACGCTGAGGGACAGCAGACACCCCACAGCCCGGCACACCCAGGGCCCCACCGACACTTTGCGGGGAGCGCTGGCAAACTGCGGAGGGCCCGGCCCCGCGTCCCTCCAGGGCGGCACCAGCACGGCCCGAGCATCGCTTTCTTACCACCCTGACGGGCTCCATTTCTCCGCCATCGCCGGCACCGCACCCCAAACCCCCCAGGACCAAGGCACCCTGCGGGGAGCCGGGCCCAGACACCCCCCTCCCACCCGTCAATGCCCCCCCTCAGCCCTCACAGCCCCACTCAGGGCCCTACCGGCCCCTCCACCACCCCTCGGGGCCGCCCACTCACCTTCACATGCTCCAGCTGCCTCACCACGTGCTCGCAGCGGCCCCGCGGGCCCAGCCCAACCAACCACCCGCCGGGCCCTGCTTTCCGCCCCGACCGCCCCGCTCCCATTTCCAGCCGGCCGCCATTTTCCCCCGGCCCGGCCCGCCCACGACGGGCGCCCATTGGCCACCGCTGCCCCATCGCCCGCCCCCTCCTTCTTGGGTTGCACCGCTCCATTGGCCCGCTGCCACTGTCAATCTCCACATTCGACCAATGGGAGCACAGCACAGCAGTCCAACCTTTTCCTTCCCTTCCCTCCCCTTTGCTTTCTCATTTTACTTCCCTTTTTCCTTCCCCTTTTGTTTCCCCTTCCCCTTTTCCTTCCCTTCTCCTTCCTTTCCAATGAGTCAAATCATGATGAGCCTGAAATGCCATGGATTTTTCATCTCCAAAACCACTTGCAAGGACACGCAGCACAAGGGTTACAAGTGGGAACAGGATTTTACTCTCTTTTGCTCAAAGCGGTTGCAGAGCAGATGCTTACAAGCACCATCGCAAAACAAGAGCTCTCACTCCAGAACAGCTGACGAGAGGCGCAGTCAGATGGGAGAAAACAGCCTTTTATTGTGGACGGACATGAGGTGCGGGAGCCCAGGAATGGCAGGGGTTCGGCTCCTGAAAGGAAATGGGCATCTACAGCGAGAGTCGGAAAGCACTGATGAACCCACAGAGGCAGGACTTGGTTGCCCTTTCTTTGGGAAACAGAGTGGACAAGGAGTAGTTTGTAGCCCAGAAGAGAGAGCTCTTGCGGGCATTGCCGAGGGGAGGGCTCTGGCACCGTATCCCCCATGGAAATGCCCTTAGAGGCCCCTGCGTGTGCAGAGGTGCTCAGTGCCCCTGTGCCACGCAGCAGGGCTCCATGGGGAGCCCCTGGGGAGCTGCCGTGGAGTTCTTCCCAAACCCTGCGCAGCACCGTCCCTTGCCCTCCCTTGCCAGCCCCTTGGACTGCCTTAGAGCAGTTTCCCCAGCTGGGAAAGATGGGTAGCGGAGCCTGGGACACACCTGGGCTTCTCCCTCCTCTTTTTCCGTCCCCATCTTTTGCGCTCTTCCTTCTTTCCTCTTCTTGCCAGCGTTCCCTCTCCTCATCCCAGGCCTCTTCTCTCTTCCTTTTGGGTTTTCAGTTTCCTGGAGGGAGCCTGCAAAGCTTTCCATCCCCCAGTGGGTTTAGATAGGTAAAGGCAGGATCAACTGGATTCATCACGTCTTGATGGAAGCAAAGCTGACTCCTTTAACCGTCTTTCCCGGGAAAGGCTCTTTAGTTCTTGTGCGCATCCTGGGGCATCTTCCGTGGTCTCTGGGGCAGTTGGAGGCAAAGCGGCGGGTGCCTAAAGCAGAAATGTTGGCGTTAGCAGGTGGCAAGGGACGCCCTACCTAAATCCAACAGAGCAAAAATATCAGGAAGAGGCAGAGCAGCTCCTTGAACTCATCGGGAACCTCCTCCTAGATGAGACGCCTTGTCCCAGGGTTTGTGGACCTGCCCTACCTTTGCCATTTCCCGTCCTCTCACCGCATCTACCCCTGCTGCTTTCTGGAGGACGAGCAGAGAGGGTGGTGCGTCCAGGAAGGCTTTGGCCTGGTGCTCTACATCACCTTCCCCAGCAGGGCCACGTTGCTCTTCCAAAGGCAAATCTGGAAAGCAAAAACTCGTGTAGCCAAGTGACTTGTGGGAAGTGGACAACACCTAAAGCAAAACCCACCCAAAGCCCTCCACCAGCTTTCTGCTCTGGCTGTGAGAACCCTCAGTCCCTCCTCCTACCTCTGGATGTGTCCCTGGCTGCTGGCGACTCCTCAGCTGAGGGACTGGAAAGGCCAGACGTCTTGGCCCCAGTGGTTTTCTAAGAGGAACTCCACCAGCCCCTTCACCTGCACACGAGAGCCTTGCTTTCAGGGCAGGGGGCTGAAAAGTTGTGGAGCAGCCTTTCCCACTCCTCCCCCTTGCCTCCACGCAGAAGGCTGTGGCTGTGGGGCTGCTTTTGCAGGCAGCCAGCCCACCACCTTTTGCTCTTTTAAGCAAGTCCTGTGGTGACATGGTACCCCAGAGAGAATCGAGTCGGACAACGGGACTCATTTCCGAAACAGCCTCATAGACACCTGGGCCAAAGAGCATGGCATTGAGTGGGTATATCACATCCCCTGTCACACACCAGCCGCCGGGAAGCTAGAACGATACAATGGATCGTTAAAAACTACACTGAGAGCAACGGGTGGTGGGACTTTAAAACATTGGGATACACATCTAGCAAAAGCTACCTGGCTAGTTAACACCAGGGGATCTACCAATGGGGCTGGCCCTGCCCAATCAAAACTTCCACGTACCGTAGAAGGGGATAAAGTCCCCGTAGTGCACATGAAGAATACGCTAGGGAAGACAGTCTGGGTTAGTCCTGCCTCGGGCAAAGGCAAACCCATCCGTGGGATTGCTTTTGCCCAAGGACCTGGGTGCACTTGGTGCGTGATGTGGCAGCATGGGGAAGTCCGACGTATACCTCATGGGGATCTGATTTTGGGTGAGAATAGCCAATGAATCAAATTGTGTGCTGTTAATTGCTAAGTAACACTCTCACTGTATGTGCTCATTACTATAATTGCTATCAGTTGTACTATGAGTAAGGCACAGGGGTGATGGGATAAGAACTGACCTCAGCAGCTGGCGCCCAGCAACTTCCTCAAGATCTACGTCTTCAGCCCACGGATTGTGTGCATGAGCCACACCGGGTGCACCAGTCACAACCTCCGAAAATACAGCATGCAACAGACCAGCGCCACCCAGCATCTCACCTGCCCTGAGAGACTGTTCTAACAGGTGGAGCCCAAAGCCATGGATTAAAAGAACTCAACGGACGCTTTGGAGGGATGGCCCATAAACTAAGGGCATTATATCCGCATGAATATACGTGTGTATATATATATATATGACAGGGGAAAGTGGTGGCAATTCATTGGAACCTGTAAGATCCGGGCATGGCATAGATGGTATGGAATAAGGGGTGGATAATGCCCTGGTTCCGGCGGGGATAGGGTTAATTTTTCCTGGCATTCCATGCCATGTGAGCCATGCCCACCCTGAGCTGCTGGCGGAGGGGGCAGGAAGTCACCGTTTGGAGCAGGCTGGGGCGTCCCGGGTCCGGTCGGTGAGCGGCGGGGAGCGGCGGTTCCGTAATCGTGTTTGTATATTCCTCTGTCCGTGTGATTGTTGTTGTTTGCTTGTTCCCTTTGCCGTTCTGTTAAACTGCCTTTGTCTCAACCCAAGAGTCCTGTATTGGGAAGGCCCGAGCGAGCGGCACATGGTTCTTTGTTGCCGTCTGAGGCCAAACCACAACATTCAGGTTTCATCACTACTGTGTTATCCTGAAGAACACTTCTAGAACACTGTTAGTATCATATAACGGTTAATATCACACAGCTCGGAACTAAGTCTTCTCACCCAGGGTCGAATTTCCTTGGGGTACACATTGAGCTTCCCCATTCTCCAGCATCACCCACCAAGTACCTCCAGGTCCTTGAGCAAAAACAGTCCCACGAATGGGTTTGCCCTTGCCTGAGGCAGGAAAAACCCAAACAGTTTTCCCTAACCTATTCCTTTCACGCTGTTCTCCTGTCCCGTAGGGATAGAAGAGACTCTTTAGAGACCCAATTCAACAGTCCCATAAAAACAAAGAATGTTTCCACATTAATTGAGATATATATATACTTTTATATGTATATATATCTATACCTTGGTAGATCACAATTTCTCTTGGGAGTTATACCGTTCTCTTCTTTATACCTTATTATATTCTTACCATAGGTAAGAATGCCTTACCTATGATCCTAAGTAACAAACCAAAACCCGCTACTTATTGACTGCCCTCTGTGTTGTGCTCTGGTTCTGTAATGAAACGGTTGGTACTAACTACGAATTCCTGTGGAGGAGGAGAACGTAGTGTGCGGCAAACAAACCATCCAGCACTGTGCCGAGAATCAGAAAGCCCAAACCCGAGGGCTGAAGGATGAGTATGTGATGATACGTGCATAAATACGCGTGTTGTGTTCCTTGGGTTTTTTTTCTTCATTACTTCATTGGTAAGTAATGAAGTACTCTCCTCTACCTGTCCCCGAATGTCAACAGAGGAGACTGTATTTCTTTCTTGCTAATTGCCTTTGGCGTGAAGTCGGCAACCTTGTATTTGAGATTCTGTGTGGGATGTTCCGGGTCAGTCTCACCTCGAGGACAAAAAGCCCAATGTTTGTATCTAGGACCAAAAACAACGGAGAAGATACTCTCCTCGTCATGTCGCGTTTTTAAAAAATGAGTGTTTTTCCTTCAGAAGCCAAACAGGTGGGGATGGGTCAGCTGAGACCCATTTTTTGAAATGTCAAGTCACCAAGCATGTGGTAGCTACAAATTGGAACCACAGAGAGCTTCTCATCATTGCTTTGAGCAATGCAGTAACTTTCACAGCTTCACAGGGAGACGCTCAAGAGTACTTGAAATACTGGAAATTTAATTTCACTTGGTGCAGTGGAGGCTCAGTAAAATGAAAAACAGGGTTTAAGCCAGCAAATCTACAAGCACAGGTCACTCGCCGAGGCAAACAGCTCCGGTGCTGGCACGTCGGCAGCAGAGCCGGGCAATGGTGGCGAAAAGGGGCTTTTTCCGAGTTTTTCTGAGGCCGGGAGAAGACCGGGCAGTGGCAGGGACCCGCAGGGAGCCCGCAGCTGACAGCTGATGCGAGAGCGTCTGACGAGGCCGGGGCGGAGCCTGCAGCAGCAGCGGCAGGTTTAAAGGAGGCGTAACCGCCACCAACGGTCACTGGCTGAGGCAAGTGAGCCTGCAGCAGCAGCGGCCAGCCCCCAGCCCCTTCAAAGGCGGCCCAAGGGAGTGCGGGGAACAGGGCGGGCAGACAGGGCATGGCGCGTCAGTTCGCGTGGAAGGGCGCAGGACGCTCGGGGGGGAAGGTCAGCCATGGTCTCCAACTGAAGGACGCAGCTTCCCGCATCTGCTGCACCTGCCAGAGCAGACGTGGCCGTACCAACTGAGCTCCCCTGGAAGCACGCAGCCCCCCAGGTCGCCGGCTGCAGAGAGTGCCTTAATCTCCCAGGGCTGGTGGGTGGTAGAAGAGGTGACAGCTGCGTGAGGTGCCACCAGGGGGATGATCTGCTCAGCCTGGCAGCAGAGCTGAAAGAGGAAACAGAAGGGCTGCGGAGCATCAGGGAGAGTGAGAAAGGAATGGATTGGTGGAAGCAGACTCTGACCTCCCTGAGTCAAAAACCAGAAGAGCCCCCAAAAAAACCCCGAGCTGAAGGAGATCTGGTCCCTTCGCCCTGCCACTGAAGGCAGTGGCCAAAAGGAGGCCAGTGAATGGAGGCTAGTCCCTACGAGGGGAGGGAAGCGAACTCCCTCCTTGCCCACATCCCCCGACCAGGTGCCTCTGCACAACAGGTATGAGGCTCTTGAGGAGGGAGGCCAGCCCATGGATGGCATGGAAGATGGTTTGGCTACACCAGAAGAGATGCCGGGACCAGCAAGGCCTACCCCCAGTTTAAAAACTGCCTCTGCAAGGGAGAAGAGGCGGGTTATAGTAGTAGGCCCAATATGCCGCGCAGACCCTCTTGACAGGGAGGTATGCTGCCTCCCCGGGGCCGGGGTCAGGGACGTCACTTGAAAACTTCCCAGCCTGGTTAAATCTGGCTAGGGGCATCAAGGATAACAAGAAAAACTCCTATGAGTACGTCACGGGTACAGGCAAGACTAGGGAAGGTGTGGGCCCTCTCAGGAAGGACACAGGAGACCTGGTCACCCAGGACACGGAGAAGGCTGAGATGCTGAATGACTTTCTCGCCTCGGCCTTCACCAGCAAGGGCTCCACCCACACCACCCAAGTTGCAGGATGCAAAAGCAGGGTCTATGAGAATGAAGCAGCGCCCACTGTAGGAGAAGATCAGGTTCAGGACCATCTGAGGAACCTGAAGGTGCATAAGTCCATGGGACCAGATGAAATCCATCCACGGGTCCTGAGGGAGCTGTCAGATGAAGTCGCCAAGCCTCTTTCCATTATATTTGAGAAGTCGTGGCAGCCTGGTGAAGTTCCTGCTGATTGGAAAAGGGGAAACAGAACGCCCATTTTCAAAAAGGGAAAAAAGGAAGACCCAGGGAACTACAGGCCGGTCAGTCTCACCTCTGTGCCTGGCAAGGTCATGGAGCAGATCCTCCTGGAAACGCTACTAAGGCACATGGGAAATAGGGAGGTGATTGGTGACAGCCAACTTGGCTTCACCAAAGGCAAACTCTGCCTGACATTGACAAATGTCTTACTCTTTGGTGTCTTTGGTGAAATTACAATAGAAACTGTGGCGGCTCTCTGTCAGTGAACGGACTTATTTCAGAGATAACTCACATAATACGTGTGCTTATTTTTGAACTTCAGTACCAATGTACCTTGACAGAAGAGGCTTGAAACACAAGGAAGCGCCTTCCTTCCCCGATTCTTTCAAAACACGCTGGATTCTTTCAGAACTGCTTGGGATGGGAAGTGGCTAATTGTACTAATATTGACTCCTCCATCCAACAAAGAAGGAACTGCAACATGCCATTACAAATTCTACTTTTGTAGCCCTCCAAAACACTGTCAAGTTGCTTTACAAATGCTAATCAATGTCTCCTGAAGTCTAGTAGGTTGAAACGCTCTGGCGATACCACTTGACTTGGTCATTGCAGAGTTGTATGGCGGAGAACAGAACTCCTGAGTTTTCATAAGAACCATTTTATTTGGAAAACAAATATACAGCTCTGGTGACAGAAGAAGTCGGTAAAGTTGTCCTGAATGGTCCCTGTTTAAGAAAAACATCTGCCACGCTAACTGCACCTGCAACAGCACCTGCAACGTGGTCTCCATCTGCGTTTCCATCTTCAATTTTATCTGCATCCGCACCGGCATCCCCAAAGATGCCTTCCTCTGAAATGGTACCTGCATCAGCAACGCTCCCTCTGTCTGCAAGGGCATCTGCAATGCTCTCTGCACTCCGGTTGTGTCTACATCTGCAGTGGCGCACGAAAGGGTATCTGGTGTGGCATCTGTCTCTCCCATGGCATCTCCGTCTGCAGTTGCATCTGAAAGACTACCTGGTTTCTGCAAGGGCGTCTGCAGCGGTATCTGTGTCTGCCACGGCCTCTACAACGGCATCTGCACCTGCAACGGAATGGGCGGTGGTATCTCTGATGGTATCAGTACGGGTGTCCCTGCCTGTATTGGTGCCGGCGTCTGTGAAGGTCTCTGTACGGTGCCTGTGTGCCCAATTGTACCTGTGTCTGCGTCTGTGCTGGCATCTGTCTGTGTCCTAAGTCTGTGCGTGGCGGGAGTTCTGCTGTCCAACAGGAGTCCAACGCCCTGTCCGTGTTGGCCTTCATGCGCGCTGCCAGGCGGGAGAACCTCCGTCCGCTGGAAGTGCCCTCCAGGCTGAAGAGGCGCTCCAGTAAGGAAAGGCAGCAGCTCTGCTGCAGCAGCCAGGCCAGCCTCTTCATCCTGCTGCACGAGAGAAACTGCTGGGCCCAGAGGCTCTCGCTGTACAGCGCTAAATCAGCCAGGGCTGGGGGAAAGCAGGGCGGCGGACAAGCCAGTCGCACCTCCTGGGAGGAAAGGGAGCTGATGGAGAGGAAGGGGGCAAACAAAGCAGTGCCGCCAGGGGAAGCTGACCGCTCGAGAGGGCGCGTTGGCGCTACAGCGCCCGGGGGCCCAAGCAAAGCTGGGAACCGGCAAGAAAAGGGTTATCGCCCTCTGAGCTTCCTCGCTCTCACACCTCACCCCCACCCACTGCTCCTTCCCAGTCTCCTGAGCCCTGCCCCTCGTCAGCCTCTACTCCCTGTTTGCAGCTCTCTGTCCCCAGCCACCACCAAGGCCCTGCCGCCGTCGACGCGTGCCGGCAGGCACAGCCCCGGCTGTGAGCTGCTTTTTACCCAGGGGGGAAGGAGCGTGCAGGGGGGAGGGAGTGTGGGGCTCTGTCGTTCCCCATTCCACCCGCATATCGCTCCTTAACCCCTCGGTCCTGTAAGGGCCGTGCGTCAGGTCACGTGTGGCCTCAAGCCCAGGCAGGTCTGGGACCAGGTAGGAAATGGCTCTTCCTCCCCTAGGTTCTCAGTTCTGCTCCTTACCGGCCCTTCTGCAGAAGGCAGGCTGCTCTTCTCACGTAAGCGACACAAGGCAACTTTTCCACCTGAGCCTTGACAAAGGCGCCAAGGAAGGTCTCGGGGAAGTTCCTTCTGAGCAAGCTCAAAGCCTGCCTCATCATTTTCTCTGCCAGCTGAAGGCGTTGCATACACCAGCAAACCTGCAGAGGAAAAGGGAAACACCCTGATCTGCTCGAGTCGGCCAAGAGACTGCCGGAGTCTGCCGGTGGCTGGTGATGCCAGGGATAGCCCCTGCAGCCGGGGAAAGCATCCAGCTCCATCCCCCAGGACACCCCTCCAGACCTCCCCATCTCTTTACCTCCCCTTTGAGGCTGAAGAAGGTGGCCTCTTCAAAGCAGGCTATCGCAGTGGCTTTCATCTTCCTCAGGACCTCCGCTTCGTTCAGCTTCATGAGGGCCTTTGCGCAAGCACAGAGAGAGCAGGCGAGCGTGATGCAGAGCCCATGGCCGGCCTCGTCCTCCCCTGTTGCCTCTGGCATCTGTCTTAAGAGGGCCCGTTTCTCCCCCTGCTGATGCCCGCCCCAACACAGTCACGCCGGCTCAGAGCACAGGCACCAGTGCTCCTTCAGATCCCCTCCCTGCTAATTCCCCTCCTGCTATGGGCACGGTGGCCTGTGTCTCCGTCCACAGAAGAGGCAAGCCGGAGGAAGAAGTCAGGCTCTGACCCCAGCATGTCCCTTCCAAGGCCCCGTCAAGGCACGCCCTATTGCAGCGGTGAAGTTGTCCTGCCCAGAGCCAGCTGACTGAGAGGACTCCGTGCACGGTGGGCACTGGCGAGCGAGGCAACTCACCATGTAGCTGTTGGAGACGTGCAGGTAGGCAGCAGCACACTCCAGAAGGTAGTAAAAGGCTCGGTCGGCATCGCCCATTGCCACGTAGTGGCGAGCCAAAGGCACAAGCACCGATTCCACGATGGCTCGGCATTCACACCAGTGTGTGCCGTTGTGCTGCCTGTCGGTCTCGTCGGGCAGCTCAGTTGTCTCTTCGCCCTCTGGCAGAAGCCGCTCCGCCACACTAGTCAGAGCACCGTTCCCAGGGGAAGAAGAGAGCAAAGAATGCACAGGCATCACCTACACTGGTCTTTTGCCCCACAGAGAGGCCATCAAAAGCCCTTTGTTCAAAAGAGAGCGCGAGCCCACGGGCAGGCATGACTCCTACAGCTGCTTTGTAGCCAGGGAGAAGAAGACAAGCTGGGCTTTCTGTCACCTCCCCCAGGCAAACCACCCGGCTCCCTGTGGTGGCTTTTCGCCTGCAGATCTTGTAGCGCTCCTCTCGAGGAACTGGAAAGCAAGGCCTGCTCCAGGGTAGTGTGACCATCACTAGGAGCCCACGGGCTTCCTCCAGCACTGTCTCACCTCCGTGGCCATCTCTTCCCCGCTCCCACCTCACAGAAAGCCTCTTCCTTAAGCTAGAGTCACAACCGGCAGGCAAATGCCAGCGCTTCCTTGGTCTCCTCTGGAGACCCCTGAGGCCCCTGCCTTTACAGAGAATCAAACCCTTGTCTGCTCACCCAGTTTCCTCCTCCATGAAAGCCTGCTGCTCTGCGGCATCTGCAAAGAAAACAGGGGGTTAGACACCTCCTCGCCTGCCCCAGGGGAAGAGCTGCTCTCGCTCTCCCACTGGGCTTCAAGGACCCTTGCGAGGGTGCCGACACGCTGAGCAAAGTCTGCGGTGGTTGTCCTCAGCTCCTGGGCTCGTCCCCGGCAGACCTCCTCCCAGCCGATCCCCAGCATACACCCCTGGGCTCCTGGAGGGCCCGGGCTGTGGAGCACGGTGCACAGCGTACCCCCAGTGGCGTGGGTCCTATCCTGCTTCAGCTCTTCTCCAGCCAGCACCAAGGCCTCCCAGCTGCATGAGTCGCCTCCGTCGGCAGGGTCCCGACAGCTGCCTCCGTCCTGGCTGCTGGTGACGGCGAAGTGGTGGAAGGCGACAAACTCCCCTTGGCCGCAGCTCCTGCATTTGTGCGCGTGCTGCTCCAGGAAGGCGGCACACTTGCCGCGCAAGGCGACTCGCTGCCTCCCGGGACACAGCTCGTACGCAGCCTTCTGCAGCAGCGGGACGCAGAAGGCCAAGATGCCAGGCTGCTGCTCCTCGGTCCTCGTGCTGGGAGAGGGCCTCTGCACACCTGCAAGGCAAAGGGCCTTGGCATCAGCCCCAGCTCAGGGCCGTCGCAGCCGGGGCACGAGAGTCATGCCTTGGCGTGCACCCTTGCCAGCCAACCAGCACTGCTGCACACCGAGCCTTGCAGCACGGGGCAAAAGGGCCCAGCTTGCCTTGCTGACGCTAGCCCAGCCCCGCGGACACAGCGCTCAGCTGCGCTCCAGGCAGGAGCTGGGCATGTCACCACCAGCCCAAGCAAGCCCCGTCCAGCACTTTCTCCCTGCTCTTGGCAAGGCAGTCCCCAGCCTCCTGAGCTTCCTCCTGCGCCACAGGGGAGTCAAAGCTGAATAAAAGCCCGTCAAGGGCCCCGGGGCAACCTGGAGAGCATCTTTGATCAGGTGGCTGGGAGAGGATGTCAGGGACTCCACACGCCCTCCCGTGCCTGCGCTACGAGCAGCACTCGGGATGGCACTTGGTGGGAACCTCCCTCCAGCGCAAAGCTAGCGGGCTTTGAGACTGACCCGTAAGGTCTTTGAACAACCCATCGCAAAGAGCCGTGCCTGCCTGAGCCCCAGCCACCCCTCACGGCAGGGGAAGCGCACCATGCCCTGGGGAGCCCTGCCGGGACACAGCTGGGAGCTCCCTTGTCCACCTGCCCGCTACCACTTACTGCTCTCCACCTGCGAAGAGGTGGCTGGCCCCTCGGTAGGATCTTGCACATCTTCTGGCACCTCTGTGTTTTTCAGCCACCTCAGGATGTTGTCGCTCACCAGCTCGTCCAAGGAGGAATTCATATGGGTCCTGAGGCCAGTGGGAAGGATGTGCAACAGGAGCTGGGTGGTAAACACCGGCCCGATGATGGCTGCAAACTTCACAACCATCCGCGTCAGCGGCTGCATCCGATCCAGCTGAGTCAGCGCAATCTCTGTCAAGAAGAAACAACACGTCTCTCTTGCCTCTTCCCCATGCTGAGGCTGGAGAGGCTGGAAAGTTTCAACCCATGAGATGGGGTAGACTTTGGCCTCCTCTGCTTGCGGCTGCACCTACTGGGCAATCGCAACCCAGGGTAGGCATCTTCAAACTGGCTCCGCTCCTGATGGAATCGCAGGCCATGAGGCCTGGGGAAAAGCCAGATGCTCAAACAAATGCTCCCCCACCGAGGGCAGGGAGGGCAGGACCCAGCAGGTATGCGCATCCCATGATGTGCCCTGCCAGATCTGGAGTAGGCTTTTGCCCAACAGCGCACACAGAGAACTTTCCCCACATCACAGGTGGACACAGAGCTCCCCACAACGCTTGCCTTAACTTGGCCAGACAATACTATTCCTTTCTCTTGGTTTTCTTTTTTTTTTTTTTTTTTTGGACAAAGCCACTTCACAGCAGGAATACTTTAGCATGATGTTTCTTCACAATTCATAACAAATGTCTATGGCCAGAGAGGTTTGGTTTGGATTAAGTGCCTTGAGACCAGCATTAGCTGGGGAACTTAAAAAGAGAACAGCAACACAGATGCTGCGTCAAAGTTGGGACAGAGGCAAGTCAAAGCCTTTTCCCAGCAAAGTATTTGTTTTGGTGAGAAAAGGGAGCCATTTCAGTGTTGCACGGATAACCTTTTCTCTCCTACCTGCTGACGGAGAGCAGCCAGCAGGCTCACAGGAGGGGAAAGCGGCTGCCTGCAGCCCCAGGCCTGTTTCTGGTGGGACCGGAGCCGCCTTCCCAGCAGAGCCCCCACGCTGAGAGGGTGACTCTGCAGCACACGGATGCCCGGCCTCCCTCCAGCCCCTGCCCCGGGAAGGAGCCCCAGCACAGCCGACAGCCGGCAGAGCGGCGCTCGGCTCCTTACCTTTCAAGGGGATGGGCAGCGCGGTGTTCTCCAGGGTCACGCCTGGCCTGAGGAGGCAGACCCTCCCGTCATTCCCCGCCTCGGAGCTCCAGGTTGCTGCGAGGGATGAAGCCTCGGCTGCAGATGCTGGGCGGAGCAAGAGAGCACCGATAAGGCAGTTCGCAAAGCGACTCGCAGCTCGCGAGCGCTTCACGATTCACTTGGGATGGGACAAGTCGCCCCCGACATGGTCCAGTGCCTGCCCTGAATGTGGTGGTCATGAAGCAGAGCAAAACAGTTCCCACCAGTTCCCAGCCAGGGAAACTGCTGGTGCTAATGCAAGACGTGGCCTCAGTCCTGGCTCTTCCCAAGGCCGCGGCACTCTGGCTGGCATTGCTCTCTCGGATGGCATTACCACCGTTTTCTTCCGTTACCGGCACTCTTGTGGGGATTTACGGTTTGGCATTCAAGTTTCCTGGGCTCGTCCCTCACCTCAAGCTGGCGTTTGTTCTCAAGTGAGCTAGCCTTTGGCCAAGTTAAACTGCATGCCCATTGGAATGCCTAAGAAACACCACAAGCACATGTGCTTCGGAAGGATTTCCCCTGTGTTTTAGCCCCACAACCCCCGCCCCAAGAACGTAGGTCCCTCCGAGCCACCAGAACTCACTGCCCCTGCTTTGCCTGTCCCAACAGCAAGGCGCACAGGAGCCCGCACCTCCGCCAGACCAAGATCTGACTCTGCCCAGAGCCACGGGGGAACAACGGGGCAAGACTCTGCTGTGGAGAACACGCCACAGCAACTCGCTAGTCGCAGCCAAGGTGCTTACTGATCAGGCTCTCCCAGTTGTCCTTTGCTTTTCCAGACTGCCTCCGGGTGCAGAACTGGAGCATGTCGTCGGCACGAAGGCAGCGCAGCAGCTCCTCGCAGTAATATGGGATCCCTGAGCTGGTTCGGATCAGGAACCTGCACAGGAGCAGACCCGTCGGGGACCAGCACAAGGAAAGTAAGGTGAAACACAGTTCAGCTGGGCGGCCAGTCACTCAGGCATACCAGGGTAGCCAGCATCTTCATCACAGCTACACCTCACTTTGGAAAGGGATCGTCCTCCCACTGCCTTGGGATTTTGTGCCCCCTGAACCCTCCAGCCTTTGCCGAAGTCCACGGGAAAAGAATTGCGGACAATGCCCAAAGCGCAGAGCAGCGAGCCCTGCCTTTCTTCTCCTCAGGAGCCTGGAGAGGATGGACCTCTGCCCCGGGGAATCTCCCCCACAGCCCAGCCACCCAGACCAAGGCCTTTTCTGTTCACACCCAGACACAGCTGGGCTCAGGACTCTTCCTCCCTTCCTCCCTGTGCGGCAGCCAAGGCTGACACCTCCCAGGCTGGGTGTCTCGGGAGTTGCCCGCTCTCAGCGCACACCCACCAGGGTGAGGCATAACAAGCCGCCCACGCCTGGCACTCGCTAGAGTCCGGGATGCTTCTAGCGGCCCTGCGCTCCCTTGCCTGGGGGGCTGATTCCCTACCACGGTCAGCAGAGGTTCAGGCCCTCAGGAAGAGCTCCCCTGCCTCCAACTTACCTCACCAGATCCCTGGGGATGCTGACCACTCCGAGCTCCTTGCAGACTTTCTGCATCACAACTGAAGCTTTCAGCTTGTCCAGATGAAGATAAGTGATTTTCTGGGACGTGGCGTTGTCTGCTGCGGCTTTGCGAAAGCTCTCTGTTATCTCGTAGCCTGGGGCTAAGCTCATGACCATGAAGAGGGAGACCTTTTGGAGCACGGGTGACATGATGAACCAGGAGTCAGGGTCGATGAAATGGGCATTGTCGATGACAAATATGCCAAAATCTCCTGTAAGGGTCTGAAAAAAAGCAGGTTGCTCTGAGGGGAATCCAGTGGATTCTCAGCTGTCTTGCAGGGGACGAGATTTAGCCTCCGTCTCTTGAGAGGATGCTCTGAAGTCTCTCCCCAGCCACTTTCCCGCTCGGAAGCTTACTGACTCTTTGAGACTGGAGGGTCATACCTAACATCACTTGCCCTGCAGAAGGAGGGAGCTCGGGCAAGGGAACCCAGAAGACATTGTTCCTCCTCCAGGGCACACTTTACGGGCGGAAAGTCCTCGGGTGTGTTTGTGGGGCTGCGGGGGGAAGTGGGGGGGCGAGGGCTTTCTCGGGCTCTGACGGGCCATGACCCAGGTGCGCAGTCATCCCGCCTGCTCACACCTCAGTGGTACAGAGCCCGCAGACGGCAGGGTTTTTCCTTCTCTGACCCAGGGGGAAGGAAGGAGAAATGCTCACCTTCTCCAGCACTTTCAGCCGAGTCGAGTGCAATTCCAGTCTTCTTTGAGTTTCATCCATCTCGCGAACATTGTCCGAAATGGGGAACTGGCCAGAAAAGCAGAGTCAGGGAGAAACACGGCTCCGGGGCTCGGCACACCTACCCAGCACGCAAGACCGCAGAGCCCACCGTCTCTGACAGCCTCAGCACCTCACCTCTGCCCAGCACAGGGGCAGGGAGCCGCAGCGGGGACTCCACCCAGAGCCTAAAGCAAAGGCCCTCTGCTGAGGGTCTCTGCAGAGCTGGGGCTTGGGCTGAGCCGGTTCTCTGGCTGTGGGAATCGTGGGCTGGCTGGGGCAGACCCCTCGCACAGCGGTGACCTCGGCACGAGGTCAGGAACAGCCGCTCTCCAGTGCCACTTCCAGGGTGCCGAACAAGGCACCGGGCACTGCGGATGCGGCGCAGGACACCAGCCCCACAGACAGGGAGCCCCCCGGGCCCAGGCATGGCAAATGCACACTGTGACCCCCGCAATGCCCACCCCGGAGCTAAGGCACTCCCAGCAGCGTGCCCACTCAAGGTCAGACCCAGACAAGCTCAGGAGAAGGCCTTCTCAACGTCCACAGGGGCCTCTGGCTCTCACCTTGACACCGAAAATGTCATTGAGGAGGCAGTAGCTGCTCTCTTCGATTGTCCCTTGCAGCTTTGTCTTCAGCACGCGCTGCCTGTCGCCGCGCGATTCACAGTCCTGGAGGCCCAGGGCCCTGGCCATCAGCATGCGGATGGCAGAGAAGGGCTGCCTCATGTCGATCTCCAGCAGTTCCAGGGCAACCACCCTGCGGTGCAAAAGCAAAAGGCACTGAGATTCCCCACAGCCCCAGCCTTCTAAGACAAGAGGGGCGGAGGTGCCCTTTGGGGGGAGCTCTTCAGCCCCCCATCTCCAAGCGCTTCCCACAGAAGGCCAAGCCTTTCCCTCCTCGTACGAGAAAGGGCACAGAGGGGCAGTTGCTGCCAAGCCAGCGGGAGAGCCGGGTCCAGAGCCTGTGTCTCTGCAGCGCCGGCCTAGGTCTCCCTACGTGCCCCCTGCAGAGGAACTCACGGGGCTGAGAGGCAAGAATGGAGCAAGTGGTGGGTTTGCCTTTGGGCTCCAGACCTTATCGGTCTGCCTGCCAGAGCACAGGCCCCCGTGCTCCTCCTGGGAAACACGCCGAGGGCGAGCAGGGCTTCTGAGACAGGCAGCCCTGCTGTCTCTGGGGTCTGGAGTGGGATGAAAAGCACTGAGCTTGGGCTCTTTCCTTCTATCTGCGCCTGACCCAGGGGTGAAGGAGGAAAGGCCGTGGCTCCAGAAGCCACCTCCAACTCCCCAAAGAGGCAGAGGCGGGAGCGGAGCACGCAGGTGCTCCCAGGCAGTGTCTCCAGGAGGCTCTGTCGGGAGGCTGCAGTCCAAGGGCCAGGTACCCTGGCAGAGGGGCTGGAGCGTTCCACAGCTGTCAGGGGATGGGCAGGGGCAGCGTCGCAAAGCTACAGGTGGAAAACCTGTACCTGTGGCCAGCATCCTGGCCTAGAGAGGCCAGTTCAGCAAGTAAGTGGCTCTTTCCACAGCCCATCGTGCCCTCAACCGCCAGGATGTTCCTTTGGCCTGAATCCCTATAGGCGTTCAAGCAGCTGACAAAGAGGTCAGTCTCCTGCTTCCGACCTGCGAAGACAAACCAGAGAACGAGCTGCTGGGGGCGTGCTGAAAAGCAAAGAGCCGTCCCTTTTGCGGGCACCCTCCACCGCAGCTTCCCTCCCCGCTACCACATCGGCCAGCCTGCCGGCACCCAGGCCTCCTTCCCACCTGCTCGTCCACGCTTGGGCACCTCTGCCTTCCTCAGAGCAGTCACGGGGCCACCTGCTTGCCTGCCCCACAGCGCAGCCCCCTCGCCCTCTCCCCTATCCCACAGGCACGGAGATTCTGCCGGCCCCATGCGACTCCCCGCAGCGATCCAGCACGAGACTGTAAGGGATGACTGCAGCCGGTTCAGGCAGCCGCGTCCCAAACAGACTCAAAGCATCTCCTCGCTGTGCCGTGAGCTGCACAGCACCTCCCAGTAGCTAAGGCAGCGTCGCCAGTCCCGTTCTGGTTTGGTCCGGGCTAGAGTTAATTTTATTCAGCAATAGCCTGTACAGGTCTATGTTTTGTATTTGTGACCAAACATCGCTGTTGATAACACAACCAGGTTTTAGTTATGGCTGAAGAGCGCCTGCGCAGCGTCGAGGCCTTTTCCATTGCTCACGCTGCCCCGCTGGCGAACAGTCTGGGGGTGCACAAGAAGCTGGGAGGCGGCACAGCCGCCACAGCCGCCACAGCTGACCCCAACTGCCCAAAGGCCTATTCCAGACCATACAACGCCGTGCTCAGCAAGAAAATCCGGCGGAAAGGAGGAAGGGGGGACATTCGGAGTGATGGCATTTGTCTTCCCAAGTCACCGTCACACGTGATGAAACCTTGCTTTCCTCGAAATGGCAAGACGCCTGCCCGCCCATGGGAAGCGGTGAACGAATGCCTGATTTTGCTTTGGGCGTGTGTGCAGCTTTTGCTTTCCCTATTAAGCTGTCTGTATCTCAGCGCACCAGTGCTCTCACTTTAACCCTTCCGATTCTCTTCCCCATCCCACTGTGGGGAGCGAGTGGCTCTGTGGGGCTGAGCTGCCAAGCGGGGTTAACCCACAACAGGGCCCAAAACATTCGGCAAGACCCCGAGTGAATACAGGCATCCCCTGCCTCCTGACATTTCCGTGTCTTCGCCCAGATGCTGCCAAGAAAGCAGCTCTGAGGAGTAGAAGGAGGAGAACCCACCGTCAAAACTCTCCATCGATTTGGCAGAAGGAAATCTCTTTCCTGACCCCAAAGACAGGGATCAGTTTAGCCCCCAGGCTGTGAGCAGCTCCGCAGTTGAAAGCAACCTTCCTACCAGGTCTGGAAGACAGCAGGGAGCAGCAGGCGCCCCACCTCGTTTTCCACCCAAAGATATCAAGCAAGCAGAGACCAAGACAGGCGGCGCTTTCTTAGGGCTGCTGCAGGCAACACCATCCCTGGTAAAAGCCTCTCCCTTCCCAGCAAGGCACTAAAAGTTACCAAGGGGAAGAACCTGGGCTTCAGAAGAGCAAGGCGTTCTCCACCTACCCAGCAAGGGGACGTACTCCGACCTCTTCTTGGTAAGACCCACGCCAAAGATGCTACAAGCAGGGGAAAAGACAACACAAGTCAATGAGATGGTGAGAAGCCAAGGGGACCTAGAGAAGCAGCCTGGCGTGGTAGGGAAGGAGGTGCTCCTCGGGTACCGGCTTTTCTCTGGAGCAGGCTGTTATCCCCTGCACGCTTTCCCAGCCAAAGTTCAAGCTGACACGCTACGACAGCTTCAAGCGTAAAGAAGCCCAGCGGCCACGGTGGGACAGGAGAACATATCAAGAGTCCATCCCCAGAGGCCAAACCCAGAGAAACAGGAGAAGACACGTGAAAGAAGCCAGGGCGTGCTGTTGGCTGGGAGACAGCTTTACCACTTTGGCCAAGAACACCAAGCGTCTTTGAAAGGGGGACTTGTGTCCCTGAAGGGCTTGGGACGCCAAGCACCTGGCACCTTTGGCTCAAGTCTTCCCGCAGTCTCAAAGAGACGGCAGTGGTAACCTTCAAACCGTCCTCTAAAGGGAAGGTGAAATCCTGGCCCAGAAGAGCTGAGATTTCTGCAGGAAGACCTGAGGAAGAGTGTCCCGATGGTCCACGTTTCCCCATGGGGACCAGACTGGCCCAAAGCTTCCTGCTCGGAGCAGCTGGGACAGAAAACTCCTTGGGTCAGCATTCCCAGGGCACGTGGTGGAGCAAGCACAGCACGGAAAGCACAGCCCAAAGCCCTTTAGACCCAGCCCACAAGGCCAGGTTGTGTCTACCAAGACAGACAAACCTTCCCCATCCCTGTGGTTTCACTCCTGCTCTCTCAGCAGCTGGAGACAGCAGGGGAGAGGGGCAAAAAGCCTGCCACGCCAGGGCTTCCGACCGTCTCGGAGGACACTCACCTCTCCTCGGTGACCCCCACGAATTGATAGACAGGGCCAGGCTGCCTGAGGCCTTTCATCTCTCTCTCCGGCAGCTCCTTGAAGTAGGAAGCGGGCAGCCGGGAGGCGGCGTAGGTCACTGCATCACAGGACACCAGCCCAGGGTAGTGCACCATCATCCGGGCAGCCAAGTTCACCTTCTGGCCAAGGACTGCCAGAGGGAGAGCACGCGTTAGAGAGAGAGAGCATGCGTCGGTGTGGCCCGTGCCACCAGCCCCGCGGCACCCTTCCAGGCCAATACCTGTGTATTCGTGTCTCAGCGGGTGGCCAGTGACTCCGCAGAACATCGTCCCTCTGGTAACTGCCACAGACATTGTCCTGGCACACAGAGAAACAGCAGGGCTTGAGCAGCGCCCCAGGCGCAGTCCTGCCCGCCTGGCTTCATCCCTTCCCACACCTCCCCTCGGTGCCAGCCTGGGCCACCGGCTGTGCTGCCCTGCCAGCGTGGGTCTCGGGGACGTGGAGAGCTCAGGGGTGCAACATCTGCAGGTTGCAAGGGACAAGGGGCAGGGGCAGAGCACGGGCAGGGCCACAGCCCTCTTGTGAGCAAAGAGAGAGGGAAGAAGGCGCCCGCCATGTCACCGCCTGGCGATGACAGCCACTTGGGATCAGGTGGCTGGGCCCCATCCCCGTTCATGGGGCAGTGGCCCAGAAGGGCCTGCCTCTGGCCGCAGCGGCCTCTGGCCCTCATGAGGGCTCTTTCCAGCACGGTGGCCAGCAGAGTGTGCTTGGAGGGACTCCGTCTGGCTGCCGTGGGCTGAGCCCAGGGGTTGCCTGCACCTCTCAGGGCACTGCCTCCTTCCTGCCAGGGACAAGGGAGAGCAAGCTAGAAGGCACATCTCTTTCTGGGAAGCCCCCTTGCGCCGTCCCAGGCAGCATGCACCCCGCCGACCCCCGCCACACACTCACTCTGTTTCCTTGAGCATGGTGGAGCACGAGTTGAAGATCTCCAGAGCACTCTGCAGGGCGTGAAGGCTCTCGCAGGGCAGCTTGTTTCCAGGGAGTCCCAGCACGCAGAGGAACGTGCAGCCCTGCCCAGGACAGATGTGGAACATGTTGCTACAGCGCCTAAGAGGGAGTCTCTCCCTCGCGCTCACTGCCCACCCTCTGGCGCTGGGGGAGGCCACCGTTCCCCCCCACTCACTTTATCACACAGGAGGACTTTGTTGATGTGGCCCTTGTGAGGAGAGAGGATTTCTAGCATCACCCTGCTGGCCTCCTTGAGGACGGTGCTGAGATGCTCCGAGCTGGTACCTGCAGCAAGCTGCAGCTGGACAAAGATGCAGGTGACTGGCCGTAGCTCAGAGAGGAGGTCCATGGGCAGTCCTGCATCGAGCTGGAAGACAAGAGCACGACGGCTTCACCAGCCTGCTCTCCCGGGCTCTTACTGCCCACACCAGTACCGAGGGAGAGCAGGCGTGCTGGCGATAGCGGGTAATAGCAGAGGAAGGGATAAATCCTCCTCTCAGTGCAAAAGGGCGGGCAGGCCGCCCAGCCTGCGGCAGGCAGACGCCGAGTCATAACACAAATGACAAAGGAGAGAAGGCTGCTCCGCTAACACGCCATCTGGGGACCGGTACGGACATGAGGGGAGACCCTCAGGGATGCTCCAGGGACTTCAGGGGAATCTCCCCTTTATCCCACCATCGTGTCCGCGGCACACCCAGAACCATAGCCACGGAAAAGACAGAGGGACAGGAGTCCTCCTCCTGCCACCCATGTCTCTCTGAGGACAACGCAGACAATGGTGCGGCACCGGTGCCCCCGGGCTCAGTTTCCCTGCGTTGTCATCGCAGGGCGCATTTTCTTTGATTGGTCTGTTCCCGTAAGAGCTCCATCTCTGCAAGGCACCACTTCTTCTGCCCTCCGAAAATGCAGCCCCCAGCAGCAGTGGCCTTGCCGTACCTTCCCGAGAGCAGCGACTGGTATGTACTTCCTAAGCACATCCTCGGCGTTCAGGTCACTGGGCAAGAGAAGAGCAGGCCTCATGGCACCTGAGGAGAGAAAAGGCAGGTGGTCGCTGGGTGGACGGGACTACGAGCTGTTGCAAAGCAGGGCCTGGCCCTGGAACCGGGGGAGAAAGAGTCTTCTGCGCTTGCTCATGTTGCCACCTCCAGATGCTGAGGGCAGAGCTCTCCCCTGGAAGGAGGAGGCGGCAGCAGCCACCGCCCTGGGAGGCCCAACAGCCTGAGTGCTAACGGACAGAGGGAAGAGGGAGGAGGTGGTTCCTCTCTGGCCCCTGAAGCAGCAAAGCCCCACCTTTCGGGACAATCACAGAGCAAGGGGAAGTGGGCACTCACCTTCCCTTTTTGAGCGGTGTCTCACTGGGTCTTGTACGAGCTTGCGTAAGGCGTCTTGGCATTCGGACCAAGGCATCGGATCCATGCCCGTCACCTGAAGACACACAGAATGAAAGCACTGCCACTGGCCTCCCCAGGACTCCCAGGGGACAGAGCCTGCCCTCCACCGTCACTGCCCAGAGAAGGGGAGAAGTAGCCCACCTGGCTGGATGGGACAGCAGTGCTTCCTCAGAAGCACCGGAGCTGGACAGCCATTCTCCAAGCATGCCCATCTCCAAGCAACCACAGCTCCATGGCCCACAGAGGACATTGCTGCTGGGGCTCAAACCCTCCCAGCGCCTCCTGACCCCTCAAAGCAAGAAAGCCCAGCCCACGGTTACCCTTGAGATGGAAGGACAAGACCTTCCCCTGCCTGCCCGCTTTCCCACCTACAACTCTCTCCACATTCATCTCCTCAGCCTTCCGACACCTCCCTCCTTCATGGCCAGGCCCAGGCCCTCAGAATGGCTCTCGAGGCCGTCCCATCCACCTGCCTGCACAGCTCTTGTGCCTGCGAGATGCTTGGTCCTCAGCCGGTGCTGCTCACAGAGCTCCCAGCAGGTTGCCGAGAGGACAACTTCACCTGCACCCGCAACCTCTTCGGCGTCACGAACTTCAGCCAGGCACGGGCCAAAAATGCAGAAGTGTTGCCAGCTCTCATCTCCGAAAACCAGGAGGCTCATGGTCCCTGCAGAGACCCCTGGGGAGAAGGAGAAGCAGAACTGACACAGGAACATTTGGAACTCCACAGCCCCCAGCATCTCGGCTGCTCAGAAGCTCCTCTGAAGCCCAGCGGGGAGACGGGCATTACGGAGGGGTAGAGCATCCTCCCTCCTCCTGGGGGAGACGCTGACACGAGTCCCTAAAACAGGCGTCTAGAAATAGACGAACCGAGTTGACATTGAGAATGTGTTGAGTGCGCCAGGCGTCATCCCCAGCTGCCTGCCCCAGAAGCCCAGCAAACCAGAAGCACCCTGTGGCATGGCAGAGTGCCACACAGCTGCGTCTGGCACAGCGCCCGTACCTATCTTCAGTTGGATCTTCTGCCCCACATCTGTGTCACGCCTTCCGTACTTCTGGATCTGCCAGATACAGTGCAGCACCAGGCTGATGGTCCTGGCCACCTCCTGGGGTGGTGTTCTCCACAGCACCAGCACAGCACCTCCTGGGGAAAGGGAGGGAAGGTAAAGGCTCTGCCGAGACCTGACTCTCCCCGACCTACGGTCTGGTTCTGCAGAGACAGCAGAAACCAGCTGCCGTGCGGAGGAAGATGGGCTTGTGGGAGGCCATCGTCCTGGGGGACCATGTCCTGGGCACCAGGACACCTCTCCTATCCCGGGCCAGCCACAGCAGCAGACGGCTGGCAGCGGTGACACCCCCTGTCCCGAGCGCTCCTCTGCAGCTGCAGCACTGGAGAGAGGGCACTGCTGGAGGGGTGCGTGCGTGGCCAAAGAGCTGGCTCAAGGCGCTGCACAGAGCCTCTTGAGAAGGAGCGCAGAGCAAACGGCCGCCACAGGAGTTAAATGCTACAGCTCAGTGCCCGAGGTCATCGTCGTCCCAAGAACCTACCAGCAAACTTCAAGATGTCTCCTCCAAAAATCAGGAACTCTGTGGACAGAGGGAAGAAAAGGCAGAGTCATGTGGACACCTTCTTCCAGAAGCCACAGAGCAAGGCCCTCTGCCAGGCTGCCTCCACCCTCCACCATCACGGCCCGATGCCACACAGTCCTGCAGCACGGCTCCTACCCTCCAAAATGTCGCACAGGTACTCATTGAGCGTTTGCGCCAGCTCATCAGTGCCTCTGTCCACGCCGCTCCTCTGCACAAATTTCTCGGTCAACGCAGTGAAACCTGGAACAGGGACATCCAGAAATCAGGAAATGCCCATGTGGGCCAAAAGACCTGGCAGCTGTTTCCACGATGCCCGGCCCGAGAGCCTGTAGGGGACACCTTCCCGTGCCAGCTCCGCACTGGTGGCAGCCCTGATGGACCGCCCAAGGTCACCCATCCCGCTCTCTGTGGGCGTCCCAGCAGAAGACCTCAGCAGTGACAAGATGACCACTCTGTCTGAGGGGCTCCAAAGGGCCTGCTGTGTCCCCACACGGCTCATGTCCGTGGCTGCTCCTCCCTGCTCCCCCCACCTGAGATATCCGCAAAGAGCAGCACTCCGTGGACACTCTGAGTGGTGTCGTTGCTCCTGAGGGAGCTATCAGCAAGGAGCGAGGGGAGGAAAGCGACTGCTTTCTGTAGGTCCCCGTAGTGACGATTCCTCTCCCAGGCAGAAGCCATCGTCAGCGCCCTGTGGCACACGGGGTACCTCAGGAGAAGACGGCTGTGCCCAGCCGGGAGGAGGACGAGGACCTCACTGCACAGTGCAAGCTGCACACTGAGCCCGGGGCCTCTGTGCGGGGCGACTAGCCCTCCGCCTTCCCGGGGTGGTCACAGTCACCAGGCGGCGGCCTCCTCTGCAGGTCATCGCTTGCCCGGCAACTCACCTCACGCATCACAATCGGCTCGCAGTGACATCTTCCGTCTGTCACCGCCATTACCCGGTGTCCTGCTGTGAGCGACACGGCACTAACTTCTCTTGTAATGCTGGGGAAAACTGCACTTCTAGAACTCTCTTGTCTGAATTTGGGAAAATATGTACTTCATAGCCAGCTAGCCTATGGGGGATTAGCGGTCTCGGTGCTTTTAAGCAAGTCATTAAACTGTCATTATTCTTATAATATCTCTGGTATTTTCTCCCAGAGGTATTAAATATTCCTTTGTGGTCACACATTAGGGCAAAAATAGGCCTTGTACCGGTGGTTTTTTAGCAAGAAGAAGCGTCCTAAGAACAGGATTCCAACACGCAACTCAAAATATGACTTTCTGGGTTAAAATTGCCCACGCTAACAAGCTGCGCCTCGCTCTAACGGCTTTATACCTGCTTCTGTATGAGGCGAAAATTCTTCTTATGGATGTAAAAAGCCTCTTTAAACAACTGCTCCTCCACCGGTGTCCAAATATCTGAGCCTAGGAATTAACCAGCGACACGCAAATTATTAGAATCGGCATCCCGCGCCTCCAAAAGCCCCAGAAAGGGATTAAAACTTCTCCTTTCCCCACCCCAAAAGAATATTTTTAAGACTCAATTCAATCGGAGCAAAAGGAATGCCGGGATCTGTTCTCCTCGTTTACCTGTGTAATGATAATCAGCCAGGGGATGGGATTCGGGTCTCCGAGGCGGCCCACCATGCAGCCTCTCTGCCGCCTCCTGCGAGATTTCATAGGGAAAAAAGACTTAAATTCCTCTTCCGGAGGAGACAAAAGGGAAATTCTCACTCCTCGTGGCGACGCAGCAGATGCTGAGGGGTGTTAAAGCCCTTCTTCGAAGAAGAGGGAGCAAAGCAGACCCGCTCGGGGCTCACCGAGGGCAGACCTCGGCTTTTAGCTAACATCCCTTCATTTGGGCGTAATTCTATTCTCCATCCCAAACCCTTAGTGATGCACCAGGAGAGGGCTCTGGAAGCCCAAGAGACGTTAACGCAGCGACAGGCATCACCCAAGAACCTCCTGCACCTTCAGCAAAGAGATTCCGGCCCGCGCAATAGAAAACTCGGAGCGACGCCCAGCTCAAACCAGTAACAAAGTCCGTTCTTAATTAGAAATTGCCGCTTCTTACCAGCACGTCGCCTTGAGCCTCGTGCAGGCAATGCAGAGCGAGCTCCAGGTTGACCCGTCCCCCTGGCCTGGTGTTGGCAGAAGCCAAATGGAGCAGGTTTGTAACTACAAATGCAACGAAAACCAAGAAAAAGTCAAGTTTTCCTCAAGAAAAGGGGCGATAGGAGAGGGAGGGAAAACAGGACGAGCGCAGCAGAGACCGGAGATGAGGAAAAGGCAGAGAAAAAAGTCCGATATCCCAAATAGCTCTACTTTAAAAGCTCAGAGAGAAAACTCCCCTCTCCCGAGGGCGCCGCAGATGAGGTGGGACAGCTCCAAACGCCCGTTATTCTTTAGTCACTCTCCCACCAAAACCCAGCCATCTCCTTCCCTCGAACATGAAGGCGGGCAAGAAAAGGAGGGAGAGAAGCCCAAAAAGGTGGAATTTTCAACCCATCATATCCCTGGGTGGGGTGAAAGTGGAAGAGAAGCGTTAGAAAAACCTTTCTCCTGCGTCTCCGGGTTGGTTTCGATGTCGCCCCAGGGTTTCCAGACCAGCGACGCTCCCTCTTCCTCCTCTTCCAAACGGGCTGGGTCCTGGAGGTCGGGAAGCTCCGCTTGGAATTGGTTGCCGATGTTGACGTGCCTGAAAGGGTGAGGAAGAGGAAGTGAGGAAGGCGAGTGGGGAACAGCTGCAGCAGGACAGGGGGAACAGCTGCGGCAGGATAGACGCATGCGTACGTGAGGTGCTGTAATAAATACGGCGCGTATTTCCCAGGAAAGCACTAATTGCTCTCCTCTAACAACTTCTCCAGCAGCATCACGTTACCGCCACTTGAAAGGCTCCATCTCACTTCATTAAACATCCCAAGACTTGAGCTCCTGAAATGATTTCTCAGCCTTTGGCACCGGATTAATTAGTTAATGGTTTTCAGAGCGCCCCGGACACGAGCGCTTTTGAAGTGCTGTTATTGGCGAATCTAGAGCTGTCGACGCTAATAAAAAATGCACTTATTCCTCGCGTTACTCTACACTTCTCACTTTAGTATTAATAAAAACACCTGTTTTTATAACGCTTCTCTTGGAGGCCTTTGGTCCTCAAACGACTAAATAGCCGCACAAAAACAAGCACAAAACTCCTCATCAGCTTTTCTGCACTGGCAGCAAATTTGCCTTTTCTGTGGCTTTGACGGGGAAGATCTGTAGCGACCCGGAACTCACAAACGTGTCTCGCCCCAGGCATGCGACTACCTGAGCAGTGAGCGGAATCAGCCATGCAGGGTTTTCTTGCCGTGCCGCAGAAGGTGACGCTGGGAAAAGAAGAGAGGAGAAATGAGCCTGTTTGTCACACCCAGCCAAGGGGGATGAGATGGGGGACCCCCACCTCACCTCTGCCCCTCAGGAGCGGGGCTGGGACAGATCCTCCGCGCAGACAGAAGGGGCCTGGCGCGGATTTCATCTCCAGCCCTCTTCCTCAGCCCAAAGCCACACAACTCCCTCTCTTTCTCAGCCCCAAAACCAGCCACGCCAGCCCCTTTGCCAGCCCCAGCAGCACGAGTCCCACTCTCCGGGTCAGGCCACAAACCAGCTCCCCCTCTCTGCTTCCCCTCTCTGCTTCGCCCCCCTCTGCAGCCCCCCTGGGCGACGCTGAGGGACAGCAGACACCCCACAGCCCGGCACACCCAGGGCCCCACCGACACTTTGCGGGGAGCGCTGGCAAACTGCGGAGGGCCCGGCCCCGCGTCCCTCCGGGGCGGCACCAGCACGGCCCGAGCATCGCTTTCTTACCACCCTGACGGGCTCCATTTCTCCGCCATCGCCGGCACCGCACCCCAAACCCCCCAGGACCAAGGCACCCTGCGGGGAGCCGGGCCCAGACACCCCCCTCCCACCCGTCAATGCCCCCCCTCAGCCCTCACAGCCCCACTCAGGGCCCTACCGGCCCCTCCACCACCCCTCGGGGCCGCCCACTCACCTTCACATGCTCCAGCTGCCTCACCACGTGCTCGCAGCGGCCCCGCGGGCCCAGCCCAACCAACCACCCGCCGGGCCCTGCTTTCCGCCCCGACCGCCCCGCTCCCATTTCCAGCCGGCCGCCATTTTCCCCCGGCCCGGCCCGCCCACGACGGGCGCCCATTGGCCACCGCTGCCCCATCGCCCGCCCCCTCCTTCTTGGGTTGCACCGCTCCATTGGCCCGCTGCCACTGTCAATCTCCACATTCGACCAATGGGAGCACAGCACAGCAGTCCAACCTTTTCCTTCCCTTCCCTCCCCTTTGCTTTCTCATTTTACTTCCCTTTTTCCTTCCCCTTTTGTTTCCCCTTCCCCTTTTCCTTCCCTTCTCCTTCCTTTCCAATGAGTCAAATCATGATGAGCCTGAAATGCCATGGATTTTTCATCTCCAAAACCACTTGCAAGGACACGCAGCACAAGGGTTACAAGTGGGAACAGGATTTTACTCTCTTTTGCTCAAAGCGGTTGCAGAGCAGATGCTTACAAGCACCATCGCAAAACAAGAGCTCTCACTCCAGAACAGCTGACGAGAGGCGCAGTCAGATGGGAGAAAACAGCCTTTTATTGTGGACGGACATGAGGTGCGGGAGCCCAGGAATGGCAGGGGTTCGGCTCCTGAAAGGAAATGGGCATCTACAGCGAGAGTCGGAAAGCACTGATGAACCCACAGAGGCAGGACTTGGTTGCCCTTTCTTTGGGAAACAGAGTGGACAAGGAGTAGTTTGTAGCCCAGAAGAGAGAGCTCTTGCGGGCATTGCCGAGGGGAGGGCTCTGGCACCGTATCCCCCATGGAAATGCCCTTAGAGGCCCCTGCGTGTGCAGAGGTGCTCAGTGCCCCTGTGCCACGCAGCAGGGCTCCATGGGGAGCCCCTGGGGAGCTGCCGTGGAGTTCTTCCCAAACCCTGCGCAGCACCGTCCCTTGCCCTCCCTTGCCAGCCCCTTGGACTGCCTTAGAGCAGTTTCCCCAGCTGGGAAAGATGGGTAGCGGAGCCTGGGACACACCTGGGCTTCTCCCTCCTCTTTTTCCGTCCCCATCTTTTGCGCTCTTCCTTCTTTCCTCTTCTTGCCAGCGTTCCCTCTCCTCATCCCAGGCCTCTTCTCTCTTCCTTTTGGGTTTTCAGTTTCCTGGAGGGAGCCTGCAAAGCTTTCCATCCCCCAGTGGGTTTAGATAGGTAAAGGCAGGATCAACTGGATTCATCACGTCTTGATGGAAGCAAAGCTGACTCCTTTAACCGTCTTTCCTGGGAAAGGCTCTTTAGTTCTTGTGCGCATCCTGGGGCATCTTCCGTGGTCTCTGGGGCAGTTGGAGGCAAAGCGGCGGGTGCCTAAAGCAGAAATGTTGGCGTTAGCAGGTGGCAAGGGACGCCCTACCTAAATCCAACAGAGCAAAAATATCAGGAAGAGGCAGAGCAGCTCCTTGAACTCATCGGGAACCTCCTCCTAGATGAGACGCCTTGTCCCAGGGTTTGTGGACCTGCCCTACCTTTGCCATTTCCCGTCCTCTCACCGCATCTACCCCTGCTGCTTTCTGGAGGACGAGCAGAGAGGGTGGTGCGTCCAGGAAGGCTTTGGCCTGGTGCTCTACATCACCTTCCCCAGCAGGGCCACGTTGCTCTTCCAAAGGCAAATCTGGAAAGCAAAAACTCGTGTAGCCAAGTGACTTGTGGGAAGTGGACAACACCTAAAGCAAAACCCACCCAAAGCCCTCCACCAGCTTTCTGCTCTGGCTGTGAGAACCCTCAGTCCCTCCTCCTACCTCTGGATGTGTCCCTGGCTGCTGGCGACTCCTCAGCTGAGGGACTGGAAAGGCCAGACGTCTTGGCCCCAGTGGTTTTCTAAGAGGAACTCCACCAGCCCCTTCACCTGCACACGAGAGCCTTGCTTTCAGGGCAGGGGGCTGAAAAGTTGTGGAGCAGCCTTTCCCACTCCTCCCCCTTGCCTCCACGCAGAAGGCTGTGGCTGTGGGGCTGCTTTTGCAGGCAGCCAGCCCACCACCTTTTGCTCTTTTAAGCAAGTCCTGTGGTGACATGGTACCCCAGAGAGAATCGAGTCGGACAACGGGACTCATTTCCGAAACAGCCTCATAGACACCTGGGCCAAAGAGCATGGCATTGAGTGGGTATATCACATCCCCTGTCACACACCAGCCGCCGGGAAGCTAGAACGATACAATGGATCGTTAAAAACTACACTGAGAGCAACGGGTGGTGGGACTTTAAAACATTGGGATACACATCTAGCAAAAGCTACCTGGCTAGTTAACACCAGGGGATCTACCAATGGGGCTGGCCCTGCCCAATCAAAACTTCCACGTACCGTAGAAGGGGATAAAGTCCCCGTAGTGCACATGAAGAATACGCTAGGGAAGACAGTCTGGGTTAGTCCTGCCTCGGGCAAAGGCAAACCCATCCGTGGGATTGCTTTTGCCCAAGGACCTGGGTGCACTTGGTGCGTGATGTGGCAGCATGGGGAAGTCCGACGTATACCTCATGGGGATCTGATTTTGGGTGAGAATAGCCAATGAATCAAATTGTGTGCTGTTAATTGCTAAGTAACACTCTCACTGTATGTGCTCATTACTATAATTGCTATCAGTTGTACTATGAGTAAGGCACAGGGGTGATGGGATAAGAACTGACCTCAGCAGCTGGCGCCCAGCAACTTCCTCAAGATCTACGTCTTCAGCCCACGGATTGTGTGCATGAGCCACACCGGGTGCACCAGTCACAACCTCCGAAAATACAGCATGCAACAGACCAGCGCCACCCAGCATCTCACCTGCCCTGAGAGACTGTTCTAACAGGTGGAGCCCAAAGCCATGGATTAAAAGAACTCAACGGACGCTTTGGAGGGATGGCCCATAAACTAAGGGCATTATATCCGCATGAATATACGTGTGTATATATATATATATGACAGGGGAAAGTGGTGGCAATTCATTGGAACCTGTAAGATCCGGGCATGGCATAGATGGTATGGAATAAGGGGTGGATAATGCCCTGGTTCCGGCGGGGATAGGGTTAATTTTTCCTGGCATTCCATGCCATGTGAGCCATGCCCACCCTGAGCTGCTGGCGGAGGGGGCAGGAAGTCACCGTTTGGAGCAGGCTGGGGCGTCCCGGGTCCGGTCGGTGAGCGGCGGGGAGCGGCGGTTCCGTAATCGTGTTTGTATATTCCTCTGTCCGTGTGATTGTTGTTGTTTGCTTGTTCCCTTTGCCGTTCTGTTAAACTGCCTTTGTCTCAACCCAAGAGTCCTGTATTGGGAAGGCCCGAGCGAGCGGCACATGGTTCTTTGTTGCCGTCTGAGGCCAAACCACAACATTCAGGTTTCATCACTACTGTGTTATCCTGAAGAACACTTCTAGAACACTGTTAGTATCATATAACGGTTAATATCACACAGCTCGGAACTAAGTCTTCTCACCCAGGGTCGAATTTCCTTGGGGTACACATTGAGCTTCCCCATTCTCCAGCATCACCCACCAAGTACCTCCAGGTCCTTGAGCAAAAACAGTCCCACGAATGGGTTTGCCCTTGCCTGAGGCAGGAAAAACCCAAACAGTTTTCCCTAACCTATTCCTTTCACGCTGTTCTCCTGTCCCGTAGGGATAGAAGAGACTCTTTAGAGACCCAATTCAACAGTCCCATAAAAACAAAGAATGTTTCCACATTAATTGAGATATATATATACTTTTATATGTATATATATCTATACCTTGGTAGATCACAATTTCTCTTGGGAGTTATACCGTTCTCTTCTTTATACCTTATTATATTCTTACCATAGGTAAGAATGCCTTACCTATGATCCTAAGTAACAAACCAAAACCCGCTACTTATTGACTGCCCTCTGTGTTGTGCTCTGGTTCTGTAATGAAACGGTTGGTACTAACTACGAATTCCTGTGGAGGAGGAGAACGTAGTGTGCGGCAAACAAACCATCCAGCACTGTGCCGAGAATCAGAAAGCCCAAACCCGAGGGCTGAAGGATGAGTATGTGATGATACGTGCATAAATACGCGTGTTGTGTTCCTTGGGTTTTTTTTCTTCATTACTTCATTGGTAAGTAATGAAGTACTCTCCTCTACCTGTCCCCGAATGTCAACAGAGGAGACTGTATTTCTTTCTTGCTAATTGCCTTTGGCGTGAAGTCGGCAACCTTGTATTTGAGATTCTGTGTGGGATGTTCCGGGTCAGTCTCACCTCGAGGACAAAAAGCCCAATGTTTGTATCTAGGACCAAAAACAACGGAGAAGATACTCTCCTCGTCATGTCGCGTTTTTAAAAAATGAGTGTTTTTCCTTCAGAAGCCAAACAGGTGGGGATGGGTCAGCTGAGACCCATTTTTTGAAATGTCAAGTCACCAAGCATGTGGTAGCTACAAATTGGAACCACAGAGAGCTTCTCATCATTGCTTTGAGCAACGCAGTAACTTTCACAGCTTCACAGGGAGACGCTCAAGAGTACTTGAAATACTGGAAATTTAATTTCACTTGGTGCAGTGGAGGCTCAGTAAAATGAAAAACAGGGTTTAAGCCAGCAAATCTACAAGCACAGGTCACTCGCCGAGGCAAACAGCTCCGGTGCTGGCACGTCGGCAGCAGAGCCGGGCAATGGTGGCGAAAAGGGGCTTTTTCCGAGTTTTTCTGAGGCCGGGAGAAGACCGGGCAGTGGCAGGGACCCGCAGGGAGCCCGCAGCTGACAGCTGATGCGAGAGCGTCTGACGAGGCCGGGGCGGAGCCTGCAGCAGCAGCGGCAGGTTTAAAGGAGGCGTAACCGCCACCAACGGTCACTGGCTGAGGCAAGTGAGCCTGCAGCAGCAGCGGCCAGCCCCCAGCCCCTTCAAAGGCGGCCCAAGGGAGTGCGGGGAACAGGGCGGGCAGACAGGGCATGGCGCGTCAGTTCGCGTGGAAGGGCGCAGGACGCTCGGGGGGGAAGGTCAGCCATGGTCTCCAACTGAAGGACGCAGCTTCCCGCATCTGCTGCACCTGCCAGAGCAGACGTGGCCGTACCAACTGAGCTCCCCTGGAAGCACGCAGCCCCCCAGGTCGCCGGCTGCAGAGAGTGCCTTAATCTCCCAGGGCTGGTGGGTGGTAGAAGAGGTGACAGCTGCGTGAGGTGCCACCAGGGGGATGATCTGCTCAGCCTGGCAGCAGAGCTGAAAGAGGAAACAGAAGGGCTGCGGAGCATCAGGGAGAGTGAGAAAGGAATGGATTGGTGGAAGCAGACTCTGACCTCCCTGAGTCAAAAACCAGAAGAGCCCCCAAAAAAACCCCGAGCTGAAGGAGATCTGGTCCCTTCGCCCTGCCACTGAAGGCAGTGGCCAAAAGGAGGCCAGTGAATGGAGGCTAGTCCCTACGAGGGGAGGGAAGCGAACTCCCTCCTTGCCCACATCCCCCGACCAGGTGCCTCTGCACAACAGGTATGAGGCTCTTGAGGAGGGAGGCCAGCCCATGGATGGCATGGAAGATGGTTTGGCTACACCAGAAGAGATGCCGGGACCAGCAAGGCCTACCCCCAGTTTAAAAACTGCCTCTGCAAGGGAGAAGAGGCGGGTTATAGTAGTAGGCCCAATATGCCGCGCAGACCCTCTTGACAGGGAGGTATGCTGCCTCCCCGGGGCCGGGGTCAGGGACGTCACTTGAAAACTTCCCAGCCTGGTTAAATCTGGCTAGGGGCATCAAGGATAACAAGAAAAACTCCTATGAGTACGTCACGGGTACAGGCAAGACTAGGGAAGGTGTGGGCCCTCTCAGGAAGGACACAGGAGACCTGGTCACCCAGGACACGGAGAAGGCTGAGATGCTGAATGACTTTCTCGCCTCGGCCTTCACCAGCAAGGGCTCCACCCACACCACCCAAGTTGCAGGATGCAAAAGCAGGGTCTATGAGAATGAAGCAGCGCCCACTGTAGGAGAAGATCAGGTTCAGGACCATCTGAGGAACCTGAAGGTGCATAAGTCCATGGGACCAGATGAAATCCATCCACGGGTCCTGAGGGAGCTGTCAGATGAAGTCGCCAAGCCTCTTTCCATTATATTTGAGAAGTCGTGGCAGCCTGGTGAAGTTCCTGCTGATTGGAAAAGGGGAAACAGAACGCCCATTTTCAAAAAGGGAAAAAAGGAAGACCCAGGGAACTACAGGCCGGTCAGTCTCACCTCTGTGCCTGGCAAGGTCATGGAGCAGATCCTCCTGGAAACGCTACTAAGGCACATGGGAAATAGGGAGGTGATTGGTGACAGCTTCACCAGTTTGGCTTCACCAAAGGCAAACTCTGCCTGACATTGACAAATGTCTTACTCTTTGGTGTCTTTGGTGAAATTACAATAGAAACTGTGGCGGCTCTCTGTCAGTGAACGGACTTATTTCAGAGATAACTCACATAATACGTGTGCTTATTTTTGAACTTCAGTACCAATGTACCTTGACAGAAGAGGCTTGAAACACAAGGAAGCGCCTTCCTTCCCCGATTCTTTCAAAACACGCTGGATTCTTTCAAAACTGCTTGGGATGGGAAGTGGCTAATTGTACTAATATTGACTCCTCCATCCAACAAAGAAGGAACTGCAACATGCCATTACAAATTCTACTTTTGTAGCCCTCCAAAACACTGTCAAGTTGCTTTACAAATGCTAATCAATGTCTCCTGAAGTCTAGTAGGTTGAAACGCTCTGGCGATACCACTTGACTTGGTCATTGCAGAGTTGTATGGCGGAGAACAGAACTCCTGAGTTTTAATAAGAACCATTTTATTTGGAAAACAAATATACAGCTCTGGTGACAGAGTAGTAGTCTTGTCTACATCGGATGTCTACATCATTGATGTAGTCTTGTCTACATCTGCAGTGGCGCACGAAAGGGTATCTGGTGTGGCATCTGTCTCTCCCATGGCATCTCCGTCTGCAGTTGCATCTGAAAGACTACCTGGTTTCTGCAAGGGCGTCTGCAGCGGTATCTGTGTCTGCCACGGCCTCTACAACGGCATCTGCACCTGCAACGGAATGGGCGGTGGTATCTCTGATGGTATCAGTACGGGTGTCCCTGCCTGTATTGGTGCCGGCGTCTGTGAAGGTCTCTGTACGGTGCCTGTGTGCCCAATTGTACCTGTGTCTGCGTCTGTGCTGGCATCTGTCTGTGTCCTAAGTCTGTGCGTGGCGGGAGTTCTGCTGTCCAACAGGAGTCCAACGCCCTGTCCGTGTTGGCCTTCATGCGCGCTGCCAGGCGGGAGAACCTCCGTCCGCTGGAAGTGCCCTCCAGGCTGAAGAGGCGCTCCAGTAAGGAAAGGCAGCAGCTCTGCTGCAGCAGCCAGGCCAGCCTCTTCATCCTGCTGCACGAGAGAAACTGCTGGGCCCAGAGGCTCTCGCTGTACAGCGCTAAATCAGCCAGGGCTGGGGGAAAGCAGGGCGGCGGACAAGCCAGTCGCACCTCCTGGGAGGAAAGGGAGCTGATGGAGAGGAAGGGGGCAAACAAAGCAGTGCCGCCAGGGGAAGCTGACCGCTCGAGAGGGCGCGTTGGCGCTACAGCGCCCGGGGGCCCAAGCAAAGCTGGGAACCGGCAAGAAAAGGGTTATCGCCCTCTGAGCTTCCTCGCTCTCACACCTGACCCCCACCCACTGCTCCTTCCCAGTCTCCTGAGCCCTACCCCTCGTCAGCCTCTACTCCCTGTTTGCAGCTCTCTGTCCCCAGCCACCACCAAGGCCCTGCCGCCGTCGACGCGTGCCGGCAGGCACAGCCCCGGCTGTGAGCTGCTTTTTACCCAGGGGGGAAGGAGCGTGCAGGGGGGAGGGAGTGTGGGGCTCTGTCGTTCCCCATTCCACCCGCATATCGCTCCTTAACCCCTCGGTCCTGTAAGGGCCGTGCGTCAGGTCACGTGTGGCCTCAAGCCCAGGCAGGTCTGGGACCAGGTAGGAAATGGCTCTTCCTCCCCTAGGTTCTCAGTTCTGCTCCTTACCGGCCCTTCTGCAGAAGGCAGGCTGCTCTTCTGACGTAAGCGACACAAGGCAACTTTTCCACCTGAGCCTTGACAAAGGCGCCAAGGAAGGTCTCGGGGAAGTTCCTTCTGAGCAAGCTCAAAGCCTGCCTCATCATTTTCTCTGCCAGCTGAAGGCGTTGCATACACCAGCAAACCTGCAGAGGAAAAGGGAAACACCCTGATCTGCTCGAGTCGGCCAAGAGACTGCCGGAGTCTGCCGGTGGCTGGTGATGCCAGGGATAGCCCCTGCAGCCGGGGAAAGCATCCAGCTCCATCCCCCAGGACACCCCTCCAGACCTCCCCATCTCTTTACCTCCCCTTTGAGGCTGAAGAAGGTGGCCTCTTCAAAGCAGGCTATCGCAGTGGCTTTCATCTTCCTCAGGACCTCCGCTTCGTTCAGCTTCATGAGGGCCTTTGCGCAAGCACAGAGAGAGCAGGCGAGCGTGATGCAGAGCCCATGGCCAGCCTCGTCCTCCCCTGTTGCCTCTGGCATCTGTCTTAAGAGGGCCCGTTTCTCCCCCTGCTGATGCCCGCCCCAACACAGTCACGCCGGCTCAGAGCACAGGCACCAGTGCTCCTTCAGATCCCCTCCCTGCTAATTCCCCTCCTGCTATGGGCACGGTGGCCTGTGTCTCCGTCCACAGAAGAGGCAAGCCGGAGGAAGAAGTCAGGCTCTGACCCCAGCATGTCCCTTCCAAGGCCCCGTCAAGGCATGCCCTATTGCAGCGGTGAAGTTGTCCTGCCCAGAGCCAGCTGACTGAGAGGACTCCGTGCACGGTGGGCACTGGCGAGCGAGGCAACTCACCATGTAGCTGTTGGAGACATGCAGGTAGGCAGCAGCACACTCCAGAAGGTAGTAAAAGGCTCGGTCGGCATCGCCCATTGCCACGTAGTGGCGAGCCAAAGGCACAAGCACCGATTCCACGATGGCTCGGCATTCACACCAGTGTGTGCCGTTGTGCTGCCTGTCGGTCTCGTCGGGCAGCTCAGTTGTCTGTTCGCCCTCTGGCAGAAGCCGCTCCGCCACACTAGTCAGAGCACCGTTCCCAGGGGAAGAAGAGAGCAAAGAATGCACAGGCATCACCTACACTGGTCTTTTGCCCCACAGAGAGGCCATCAAAAGCCCTTTGTTCAAAAGAGAGCGCGAGCCCACGGGCAGGCATGACTCCTACAGCTGCTTTGTAGCCAGGGAGAAGAAGACAAGCTGGGCTTTCTGTCACCTCCCCCAGGCAAACCACCTGGCTCCCTGTGGTGGCTTTTCGCCTGCAGATTTTGTAGCGCTCCTCTCGAGGAACTGGAAAGCAAGGCCTGCTCCAGGGTAGTGTGACCATCACTAGGAGCCCACGGGCTTCCTCCAGCACTGTCTCACCTCCGTGGCCATCTCTTCCCCGCTCCCACCTCACAGAAAGCCTCTTCCTTAAGCTAGAGTCACAACCGGCAGGCAAATGCCAGCGCTTCCTTGGTCTCCTCTGGAGACCCCTGAGGCCCCTGCCTTTACAGAGAATCAAACCCTTGTCTGCTCACCCAGTTTCCTCCTCCATGAAAGCCTGCTGCTCTGCGGCATCTGCAAAGAAAACAGGGGGTTAGACACCTCCTTGCCTGCCCCAGGGGAAGAGCTGCTCTCGCTCTCCCACTGGGCTTCAAGGACCCTTGCGAGGGTGCCGACACGCTGAGCAAAGTCTGCGGTGGTTGTCCTCAGCTCCTGGGCTCGTCCCCGGCAGACCTCCTCCCAGCCGATCCCCAGCATACACCCCTGGGCTCCTGGAGGGCCCGGGCTGTGGAGCACGGTGCACAGCGTACCCCCAGTGGCGTGGGTCCTATCCTGCTTCAGCTCTTCTCCAGCCAGCACCAAGGCCTCCCAGCTGCATGAGTCGCCTCCGTCGGCAGGGTCCCGACAGCTGCCTCCGTCCTGGCTGCTGGTGACGGCGAAGTGGTGGAAGGCGACAAACTCCCCTTGGCCGCAGCTCCTGCATTTGTGCGCGTGCTGCTCCAGGAAGGCGGCACACTTGCCGTGCAAGGCGACTCGCTGCCTCTCGGGCCACAGCTCGTACGCAGCCTTCTGCAGCAGCGGGACGCAGAAGGCCAAGACGCCAGGCTGCTGCTCCTCGGTCCTCGTGCTGGGAGAGGGCCTCTGCACACCTGCAAGGCAAAGGGCCTTGGCATCAGCCCCAGCTCAGGGCCGTCGCAGCCGGGGCACGAGAGTCATGCCTTGGCGTGCACCCTTGCCAGCCAACCAGCACTGCTGCACACCGAGCCTTGCAGCACGGGGCAAAAGGGCCCAGCTTGCCTTGCTGACGCTAGCCCAGCCCCGCGGACACAGCGCTCAGCTGCGCTCCAGGCAGGAGCTGGGCATGTCACCGCCAGCCCAAGCAAGCCCCGTCCAGCACTTTCTCCCTGCTCTTGGCAAGGCAGTCCCCAGCCTCCTGAGCTTCCTCCTGCGCCACAGGGGAGTCAAAGCTGAATAAAAGCCCGTCAAGGGCCCCGGGGCAACCTGGAGAGCATCTTTGATCAGGTGGCTGGGAGAGGATGTCAGGGACTCCACACGCCCTCCCGTGCCTGCGCTACGAGCAGCACTCGGGATGGCACTTGGTGGGAACCTCCCTCCAGCGCAAAGCTAGCGGGCTTTGAGACTGACCCGTAAGGTCTTTGAACAACCCATCGCAAAGAGCCGTGCCTGCCTGAGCCCCAGCCACCCCTCACGGCAGGGGAAGCGCACCATGCCCTGGGGAGCCCTGCCGGGACACAGCTGGGAGCTCCCTTGTCCACCTGCCCGCTACCACTTACTGCTCTCCACCTGCGAAGAGGTGGCTGGCCCCTCGGTAGGATCTTGCACATCTTCTGGCACCTCTGTGTTTTTCAGCCACCTCAGGATGTTGTCGCTCACCAGCTCGTCCAAGGAGGAATTCATATGGGTCCTGAGGCCAGTGGGAAGGATGTGCAACAGGAGCTGGGTGGTAAACACCGGCCCGATGATGGCTGCAAACTTCACAACCATCCGCGTGAGCGGCTGCATCCGATCCAGCTGAGTCAGCGCAATCTCTGTCAAGAAGAAACAACACGTCTCTCTTGCCTCTTCCCCATGCTGAGGCTGGAGAGGCTGGAAAGTTTCAACCCATGAGATGGGGTAGACTTTGGCCTCCTCTGCTTGCGGCTGCACCTACTGGGCAATCGCAACCCAGGGTAGGCATCTTCAAACTGGCTCCGCTCCTGATGGAATCGCAGGCCATGAGGCCTGGGGAAAAGCCAGATGCTCAAACAAATGCTCCCCCACCGAGGGCAGGGAGGGCAGGACCCAGCAGGTATGCGCATCCCATGATGTGCCCTACCAGATCTGGAGTAGGCTTTTGCCCAACAGCGCACACAGAGAACTTTCCCCACATCACAGGTGGACACAGAGCTCCCCACAACGCTTGCCTTAACTTGGCCAGACAATACTATTCCTTTCTCTTGGTTTTCTTTTTTTTTTTTTTTTGGACAAAGCCACTTCACAGCAGGAATACTTTAGCATGATGTTTCTTCACAATTCATAACAAATGTCTATGGCCAGAGAGGTTTGGTTTGGATTAAGTGCCTTGAGACCAGCATTAGCTGGGGAACTTAAAAAGAGAACAGCAACACAGATGCTGCGTCAAAGTTGGGACAGAGGCAAGTCAAAGCCTTTTCCCAGCAAAGTATTTGTTTTGGTGAGAAAAGGGAGCCATTTCAGTGTTGCACGGATAACCTTTTCTCTCCTACCTGCTGACGGAGAGCAGCCAGCAGGCTCACAGGAGGGGAAAGCGGCTGCCTGCAGCCCCAGGCCTGTTTCTGGTGGGACCGGAGCCCCCTTCCCAGCAGAGCCCCCACGCTGAGAGGGTGACTCTGCAGCACACGGATGCCCGGCCTCCCTCCAGCCCCTGCCCCGGGAAGGAGCCCCAGCACAGCCGACAGCCGGCAGAGCGGCGCTCGGCTCCTTACCTTTCAAGGGGATGGGCAGCGCGGTGTTCTCCAGGGTCACGCCTGGCCTGAGGAGGCAGACCCTCCCGTCATTCCCCGCCTCGGAGCTCCAGGTTGCTGCGAGGGATGAAGCCTCGGCTGCAGATGCTGGGCGGAGCAAGAGAGCACCGATAAGGCAGTTCGCAAAGCGACTCGCAGCTCGCGAGCGCTTCACGATTCACTTGGGATGGGACAAGTCGCCCCCGACATGGTCCAGTGCCTGCCCTGAATGTGGTGGTCATGAAGCAGAGCAAAACAGTTCCCACCAGTTCCCAGCCAGGGAAACTGCTGGTGCTAATGCAAGACGTGGCCTCAGTCCTGGCTCTTCCCAAGGCCGCGGCACTCTGGCTGGCATTGCTCTCTCGGATGGCATTACCACCGTTTTCTTCCGTTACCGGCACTCTTGTGGGGATTTATGGTTTGGCATTCAAGTTTCCTGGGCTCGTCCCTCACCTCAAGCTGGGGTTTGTTCTCAAGTGAGCTAGCCTTTGGCCAAGTTAAACTGCATGCCCATTGGAATGCCTAAGAAACACCACAAGCACATGTGCTTCGGAAGGATTTCCCCTGTGTTTTAGCCCCACAACCCCCGCCCCAAGAATGTAGGTCCCTCCGAGCCACCAGAACTCACTGCCCCTGCTTTGCCTGTCCCAACAGCAAGGCGCACAGGAGCCCGCACCTCCGCCAGACCAAGATCTGACTCTGCCCAGAGCCATGGGGGAACAACGGGGCAAGACTCTGCTGTGGAGAACACGCCACAGCAACTCGCTAGTCGCAGCCAAGGTGCTTACTGATCAGGCTCTCCCAGTTGTCCTTTGCTTTTCCAGACTGCCTCCGGGTGCAGAACTGGAGCATGTCGTTGGCACGAAGGCAGCGCAGCAGCTCCTCGCAGTAATATGGGATCCCTGAGCTGGTTCGGATCAGGAACCTGCACAGGAGCAGACCCGTCGGGGACCAGCACAAGGAAAGTAAGGTGAAACACAGTTCAGGTGGGCGGCCAGTCACTCAGGCATACCAGGGTAGCCAGCATCTTCATCACAGCTACACCTCACTTTGGAAAGGGATCGTCCTCCCACTGCCTTGGGATTTTGTGCCCCCTGAACCCTCCAGCCTTTGCCGAAGTCCACGGGAAAAGAATTGCGGACAATGCCCAAAGCGCAGAGCAGCGAGCCCTGCCTTTCTTCTCCTCAGGAGCCTGGAGAGGATGGACCTCTGCCCCGGGGAATCTCCCCCACAGCCCAGCCACCCAGACCAAGGCCTTTTCTGTTCACACCCAGACACAGCTGGGCTCAGGACTCTTCCTCCCTTCCTCCCTGTGCGGCAGCCAAGGCTGACACCTCCCAGGCTGGGTGTCTCGGGAGTTGCCCGCTCTCAGCGCACACCCACCAGGGTGAGGCATAACAAGCCGCCCACGCCTGGCACTCGCTAGAGTCCGGGATGCTTCTAGCGGCCCTGCGCTCCCTTGCCTGGGGGGCTGATTCCCTACCACGGTCAGCAGAGGTTCAGGCCCTCAGGAAGAGCTCCCCTGCCTCCAACTTACCTCACCAGATCCCTGGGGATGCTGACCACTCCGAGCTCCTTGCAGACTTTCTGCATCACAACTGAAGCTTTCAGCTTGTCCAGATGAAGATAAGTGATTTTCTGGGACGTGGCGTTGTCTGCTGCGGCTTTGCGAAAGCTCTCTGTTATCTCGTAGCCTGGGGCTAAGCTCATGACCATGAAGAGGGAGACCTTTTGGAGCACGGGTGACATGATGAACCAGGAGTCAGGGTCGATGAAATGGGCATTGTCGATGACAAATATGCCAAAATCTCCTGTAAGGGTCTGAAAAAAAGCAGGTTGCTCTGAGGGGAATCCAGTGGATTCTCAGCTGTCTTGCAGGGGACGAGATTTAGCCTCCGGCTCTTGAGAGGATGCTCTGAAGTCTCTCCCCAGCCACTTTCCCGCTCGGAAGCTTACTGACTCTTTGAGACTGGAGGGTCATACCTAACATCACTTGCCCTGCAGAAGGAGGGAGCTCGGGCAAGGGAACCCAGAAGACATTGTTCCTCCTCCAGGGCACACTTTACGGGAGGAAAGTCCTCGGGTGTGTTTGTGGGGCTGCGGGGGGAAGTGGGGGGGCGAGGGCTTTCTCGGGCTCTGACGGGCCATGACCCAGGTGCGCAGTCATCCCGCCTGCTCACACCTCAGTGGTACAGAGCCCGCAGACGGCAGGGTTTTTCCTTCTCTGACCCAGGGGGAAGGAAGGAGAAATGCTCACCTTCTCCAGCACTTTCACCCGAGTCGAGTGCAATTCCAGTTTTCTTTGAGTTTCATCCATCTCGCGAACATTGTCCGAAATGGGGAACTGGCCAGAAAAGCAGAGTCAGGGAGAAACACGGCTCCGGGGCTCGGCACACCTACCCAGCACGCAAGACCGCAGAGCCCACCGTCTCTGACAGCCTCAGCACCTCACCTCTGCCCAGCACAGGGGCAGGGAGCCGCAGCGGGGACTCCACCCAGAGCCTAAAGCAAAGGCCCTCTGCTGAGGGTCTCTGCAGAGCTGGGGCTTGGGCTGAGCCGGTTCTCTGGCTGTGGGAATCATGGGCTGGCTGGGGCAGACCCCTCGCACAGCGGTGACCTCAGCACGAGGTCAGGAACAGCCTCTCTCCAGTGCCACTTCCAGGGTGCCGAACAAGGCACCGGGCACTGCGGATGCGGCGCAGGACACCAGCCCCACAGACAGGGAGCCCCCCGGGCCCAGGCATGGCAAATGCACACTGTGACCCCCGCAATGCCCACCCCGGAGCTAAGGCACTCCCAGCAGCGTGCCCACTCAAGGTCAGACCCAGACAAGCTCAGGAGAAGGCCTTCTCAACGTCCACAGGGGCCTCTGGCTCTCACCTTGACACCGAAAATGTCATTGAGGAGGCAGTAGCTGCTCTCTTCGATTGTCCCTTGCAGCTTTGTCTTCAGCACGCGCTGCCTGTCGCCGCGCGATTCACAGTCCTGGAGGCCCAGGGCCCTGGCCATCAGCATGCGGATGGCAGAGAAGGGCTGCCTCATGTCGATCTCCAGCAGTTCCAGGGCAACCACCCTGCGGTGCAAAAGCAAAAGGCACTGAGATTCCCCACAGCCCCAGCCTTCTAAGACAAGAGGGGCGGAGGTGCCCTTTGGGGGGAGCTCTTCAGCCCCCCATCTCCAAGCGCTTCCCACAGAAGGCCAAGCCTTTCCCTCCTCGTACGAGAAAGGGCACAGAGGGGCAGCTGCTGCCAAGCCAGCGGGAGAGCCGGGTCCAGAGCCTGTGTCTCTGCAGCGCCGGCCTAGGTCTCCCTACGTGCCCCCTGCAGAGGAACTCACGGGGCTGAGAGGCAAGAATGGAGCAAGTGGTGGGTTTGCCTTTGGGCTCCAGACCTTATCGGTCTGCCTGCCAGAGCACAGGCCCCCGTGCTCCTCCTGGGAAACACGCCGAGGGCGAGCAGGGCTTCTGAGACAGGCAGCCCTGCTGTCTCTGGGGTCTGGAGTGGGATGAAAAGCACTGAGCTTGGGCTCTTTCCTTCTATCTGCGCCTGACCCAGGGGGGAAGGAGGAAAGGCCGTGGCTCCAGAAGCCACCTCCAACTCCCCAAAGAGGCAGAGGCGGGAGCGGAGCACGCAGGTGCTCCCAGGCAGTGTCTCCAGGAGGCTCTGTCGGGAGGCTGCAGTCCAAGGGCCAGGTACCCTGGCAGAGGGGCTGGAGCGTTCCACAGCTGTCAGGGGATGGGCAGGGGCAGCGTCGCAAAGCTACAGGTGGAAAACCTGTACCTGTGGCCAGCATCCTGGCCTAGAGAGGCCAGTTCAGCAAGTAAGTGGCTCTTTCCACAGCCCATCGTGCCCTCAACCGCCAGGATGTTCCTTTGGCCTGAATCCCTATAGGCGTTCAAGCAGCTGACAAAGAGGTCAGTCTCCTGCTTCCGACCTGCGAAGACAAACCAGAGAACGAGCTGCTGGGGGCGTGCTGAAAAGCAAAGAGCCGTCCCTTTTGCGGGCACCCTCCACCGCAGCTTCCCTCCCCGCTACCACATCGGCCAGCCTGCCGGCACCCAGGCCTCCTTCCCACCTGCTCGTCCACGCTTGGGCACCTCTGCCTTCCTCAGAGCAGTCACGGGGCCACCTGCTTGCCTGCCCCACAGCGCAGCCCCCTCGCCCTCTCCCCTATCCCACAGGCACGGAGATTCTGCCGGCCCCATGCGACTCCCCGCAGCGATCCAGCACGAGACTGTAAGGGATGACTGCAGCCGGTTCAGGCAGCTGCGTCCCAAACAGACTCAAAGCATCTCCTCGCTGTGCCGTGAGCTGCACAGCACCTCCCAGTAGCTAAGGCAGCGTCGCCAGTCCCGTTCTGGTTTGGTCCGGGCTAGAGTTAATTTTATTCAGCAATAGCCTGTACAGGTCTATGTTTTGTATTTGTGACCAAACATCGCTGTTGATAACACAACCAGGTTTTAGTTATGGCTGAAGAGCGCCTGCGCAGCGTCGAGGCCTTTTCCATTGCTCACGCTGCCCCGCTGGCGAACAGTCTGGGGGTGCACAAGAAGCTGGGAGGCGGCACAGCCGCCACAGCCGCCACAGCTGACCCCAACTGCCCAAAGGCCTATTCCAGACCATACAACGCCGTGCTCAGCAAGAAAATCCGGCGGAAAGGAGGAAGGGGGGACATTCGGAGTGATGGCATTTGTCTTCCCAAGTCACCGTCACACATGATGAAACCTTGCTTTCCTCGAAATGGCAAGACGCCTGCCCGCCCATGGGAAGCGGTGGATGAATGCCTGATTTTGCTTTGGGCGTGTGTGCAGCTTTTGCTTTCCCTATTAAGCTGTCTGTATCTCAGCGCACCAGTGCTCTCACTTTAACCCTTCCGATTCTCTTCCCCATCCCACTGTGGGGAGCGAGTGGCTCTGTGGGGCTGAGCTGCCAAGCGGGGTTAACCCACAACAGGGCCCAAAACATTCGGCAAGACCCCGAGTGAATACAGGCATCCCCTGCCTCCTGACATTTCCGTGTCTTCGCCCAGATGCTGCCAAGAAAGCAGCTCTGAGGAGTAGAAGGAGGAGAACCCACCGTCAAAACTCTCCATCGATTTGGCAGAAGGAAATCTCTTTCCTGACCCCAAAGACAGGGATCAGTTTAGCCCCCAGGCTGTGAGCAGCTCCACAGTTGAAAGCAACCTTCCTACCAGGTCTGGAAGACAGCAGGGAGCAGCAGGCGCCCCACCTCGTTTTCCACCCAAAGATATCAAGCAAGCAGAGACCAAGACAGGCGGCGCTTTCTTAGGGCTGCTGCAGGCAACACCATCCCTGGTAAAAGCCTCTCCCTTCCCAGCAAGGCACTAAAAGTTACCAAGGGGAAGAACCTGGGCTTCAGAAGAGCAAGGCGTTCTCCACCTACCCAGCAAGGGGACGTACTCCGACCTCTTCTTGGTAAGACCCACGCCAAAGATGCTAGAAGCAGGGGAAAAGACAACACAAGTCAATGAGATGGTGAGAAGCCAGGGGACCTAGAGAAGCAGCCTGGCGTGGTAGGGAAGGAGGTGCTCCTCGGGTACCGGCTTTTCTCTGGAGCAGGCTGTTATCCCCTGCACGCTTTCCCAGCCAAAGTTCAAGCTGACACGCTACGACAGCTTCAAGCGTAAAGAAGCCCAGCGGCCACGGTGGGACAGGAGAACATATCAAGAGTCCATCCCCAGAGGCCAAACCCAGAGAAACAGGAGAAGACACGTGAAAGAAGCCAGGGCGTGCTGTTGGCTGGGAGACAGCTTTACCACTTTGGCCAAGAACACCAAGCGTCTTTGAAAGGGGGACTTGTGTCCCTGAAGGGCTTGGGACGCCAAGCACCTGGCACCTTTGGCTCAAGTCTTCCCGCAGTCTCAAAGAGACGGCAGTGGTAACCTTCAAACCGTCCTCTAAAGGGAAGGTGAAATCCTGGCCCAGAAGAGCTGAGATTTCTGCAGGAAGACCTGAGGAAGAGTGTCCCGATGGTCCACGTTTCCCCATGGGGACCAGACTGGCCCAAAGCTTCCTGCTCGGAGCAGCTGGGACAGAAAACTCCTTGGGTCAGCATTCCCAGGGCACGTGGTGGAGCAAGCACAGCACGGAAAGCACAGCCCAAAGCCCTTTAGACCCAGCCCACAAGGCCAGGTTGTGTCTACCAAGACAGACAAACCTTCCCCATGCCTGTGGTTTCACTCCTGCTCTCTCAGCAGCTGGAGACAGCAGGGGAGAGGGGCAAAAAGCCTGCCACGCCAGGGCTTCCGACCGTCTCGGAGGACACTCACCTCTCCTCGGTGACCCCCACGTATTGATAGACAGGGCCAGGCTGGCTGAGGCCTTTCATCTCTCTCTCAGGCAGCTCCTTGAAGTAGGAAGCGGGCAGCCGGGAGGCGGCGTAGGTCACTGCATCACAGGACACCAGCCCAGGGTAGTGCACCATCATCCGGGCAGCCAAGTTCACCTTCCGGCCAAGGACTGCCAGAGGGAGAGCACGCGTTAGAGAGAGAGAGCATGCGTCGGTGTGGCCCGTGCCACCAGCCCCGCGGCACCCTTCCAGGCCAATACCTGTGTATTCGTGTCTCAGCGGGTGGCCAGTGACTCCGCAGAACATCGTCCCTCTGGTAACTGCCACAGACATTGTCCTGGCACACAGAGAAACAGCAGGGCTTGAGCAGCGCCCCAGGCGCAGTCCTGCCCGCCTGGCTTCATCCCTTCCCACACCTCCCCTCGGTGCCAGCCTGGGCCACCGGCTGTGCTGCCCTGCCAGCGTGGGTCTCGGGGACGTGGAGAGCTCAGGGGTGCAACATCTGCAGGTTGCAAGGGACAAGGGGCAGGGGCAGAGCACGGGCAGGGCCACAGCCCTCTTGTGAGCAAAGAGAGAGGGAAGAAGGCGGCCGCCATGTCACCGCCTGGCGATGACAGCCACTTGGGATCAGGTGGCTGGGCCCCATCCCCGTTCATGGGGCAGTGGCCCAGAAGGGCCTGCCTCTGGCCGCAGCGGCCTCTGGCCCTCACGAGGGCTCTTTCCAGCACGGTGGCCAGCAGAGTGTGCTTGGAGGGACTCCGTCTGGCTGCCGTGGGCTGAGCCCAGGGGTTGCCTGCACCTCTCAGGGCACTGCCTCCTTCCTGCCAGGGACAAGGGAGAGCAAGCTAGAAGGCACATCTCTTTCTGGGAAGCCCCCTTGCGCCGTCCCAGGCAGCATGCACCCCGCCGACCCCCGCCACACACTCACTCTGTTTCCTTGAGCATGGTGGAGCACGAGTTGAAGATCTCCAGAGCACTCTGCAGGGCGTGAAGGCTCTCGCAGGGCAGCTTGTTTCCAGGGAGTCCCAGCACGCAGAGGAACGTGCAGCCCTGCCCAGGACAGATGTGGAACATGTTGCTACAGCGCCTAAGAGGGAGTCTCTCCCTCGCGCTCACTGCCCACCCTCTGGCGCTGGGGGAGGCCACCGTTCCCCCCCACTCACTTTATCACACAGGAGGACTTTGTTGATGTGGCCCTTGTGAGGAGAGAGGATTTCTAGCATCACCCTGCTGGCCTCCTTGAGGACGGTGCTGAGATGCTCTGAGCTGGTACCTGCAGCAAGCTGCAGCTGGACAAAGATGCAGGTGACTGGCCGTAGCTCAGAGAGGAGGTCCATGGGCAGTCCTGCATCGAGCTGGAAGACAAGAGCACGACGGCTTCACCAGCCTGCTCTCCCGGGCTCTTACTGCCCACACCAGTACCGAGGGAGAGCAGGCGTGCTGGCGATAGCGGGTAATAGCAGAGGAAGGGATAAATCCTCCTCTCAGTGCAAAAGGGCGGGCAGGCCGCCCAGCCTGCGGCAGGCAGACGCCGAGTCATAACACAAATGACAAAGGAGAGAAGGCTGCTCCGCTAACACGCCATCTGGGGACCGGTACGGACATGAGGGGAGACCCTCAGGGATGCTCCAGGGACTTCAGGGGAATCTCCCCTTTATCCCACCATCGTGTCCGCGGCACACCCAGAACCATAGCCACGGAAAAGACAGAGGGACAGGAGTCCTCCTCCTGCCACCCATGTCTCTCTGAGGACAACGCAGACAATGGTGCAGCACCGGTGCCCCCGGGCTCAGTTTCCCTGCGTTGTCATCGCAGGGCGCATTTTCTTTGATTGGTCTGTTCCCGTAAGAGCTCCATCTCTGCAAGGCACCACTTCTTCTGCCCTCCGAAAATGCAGCCCCCAGCAGCGGCGGCCTTGCCGTACCTTCCCGAGAGCAGCGACTGGTATGTACTTCCTAAGCACATCCTTGGCGTTCAGGTCACTGGGCAAGAGAAGAGCAGGCCTCATGGCACCTGAGGAGAGAAAAGGCAGGTGGTCGCTGGGTGGACGGGACTACGAGCCATTGCAAAGCAGGGCCTGGCCCTGGAACCGGGGGAGAAAGAGTCTTCTGCGCTTGCTCATGTTGCCACCTCCAGATGCTGAGGGCAGAGCTCTCCCCTGGAAGGAGGAGGCGGCAGCAGCCACCGCCCTGGGAGGCCCAACAGCCTGAGTGCTAACGGACAGAGGGAAGAGGGAGGAGGTGGTTCCTCTCTGGCCCCTGAAGCAGCAAAGCCCCACCTTTCGGGACAATCACAGAGCAAGGGGAAGTGGGCACTCACCTTCCCTTTTTGAGCGGTGTCTCACTGGGTCTTGTACGAGCTTGCGTAAGGCGTCTTGGCATTCGGACCAAGGCATCGGATCCATGCCCGTCACCTGAAGACACACAGAATGAAAGCACTGCCACTGGCCTCCCCAGGACTCCCAGGGGACAGAGCCTGCCCTCCACCGTCACTGCCCAGAGAAGGGGAGAAGTAGCCCACCTGGCTGGATGGGACAGCAGTGCTTCCTCAGAAGCACCGGAGCTGGACAGCCATTCTCCAAGCATGCCCATCTCCAAGCAACCACAGCTCCATGGCCCACAGAGGACATTGCTGCTGGGGCTCAAACCCTCCCAGCGCCTCCTGACCCCTCAAAGCAAGAAAGCCCAGCCCACGGTTACCCTTGAGATGGAAGGACAAGACCTTCCCCTGCCTGCCCGCTTTCCCACCTACAACTCTCTCCACATTCATCTCCTCAGCCTTCCGACACCTCCCTCCTTCATGGCCAGGCCCAGGCCCTCAGAATGGCTCTCGAGGCCGTCCCATCCACCTGCCTGCACAGCTCTTGTGCCTGCGAGATGCTTGGTCCTCAGCCGGTGCTGCTCACAGAGCTCCCAGCAGGTGGCTGAGAGGACAACTTCACCTGCACCCGCAACCTCTTCGGCATCACGAACTTCAGCCAGGCACGGGCCAAAAATGCAGAAGTGTTGCCAGCTCTCATCTCCGAAAACCGGGAGGCTCATGGTCCCTGCAGAGATCCCTGGGGAGAAGGAGAAGCAGAACTGACACAGGAACATTTGGAACTCCACAGCCCCCAGCATCTCGGCTGCTCAGAAGCTCCTCTGAAGCCCAGCGGGGAGACGGGCATTACGGAGGGGTAGAGCATCCTCCCTCCTCCTGGGGGAGACGCTGACACGAGTCCCTAAAACAGGCGTCTAGAAATAGACGAACCGAGTTGACATTGAGAATGTGTTGAGTGCGCCAGGCGTCATCCCCAGCTGCCTGCCCCAGAAGCCCAGCAAACCAGAAGCACCCTGTGGCATGGCAGAGTGCCACACAGCTGCGTCTGGCACAGCGCCCGTACCTATCTTCAGTTGGATCTTCTGCCCCACATCTGTGTCACGCCTTCCGTACTTCTTCTGGATCTGCTGGCTACAGTGCAGCACCAGGCTGATGGTCCTGGCCACCTCCTGGGGTGGTGTTCTCCACAGCACCAGCACAGCATCTCCTGGGGAAAGGGAGGGAAAGTAAAGGCTCTGCCGAGACCTGACTCTCCCTGACCTACGGTCTGGTTCTGCAGAGACAGCAGAAACCAGCTGCCGTGCGGAGGAAGATGGGCTTGTGGGAGGCCATCGTTCTGGGGGACCATGTCCTGGGCACCGGGACACCTCTCCTATCCCGGGCCAGCCACAGCAGCAGACGGCTGGCAGCGGTGACACCCCCTGTCCCGAGCGCTCCTCTGCAGCTGCAGCACTGGAGAGAGGGCACTGCTGGAGGGGTGCGTGCGTGGCCAAAGAGCTGGCTCAAGGCGCTGCACAGAGCCTCTTGAGAAGGAGCGCAGAGCAAACGGCCGCCACAGGAGTTAAATGCTACAGCTCAGTGCCCGAGGTCATCGTCGTCCCAAGAACCTACCAGCAAACTTCAAGATGTCTCCTCCAAAAATCAGGAACTCTGTGGACAGAGGGAAGAAAAGGCAGAGTCATGTGGACACCTTCTTCCAGAAGCCACCGAGCAAGGCCCTCTGCCTGAGGGGAGCACCGGGGCAAGGGTGCACTGTGGGGCACAGCTCAGGAAAGCACCGCTCCGGCCTCTCTCCCAGGCTCATGGTGGTCACAGCCCTTGTACCCGCACAGCAGGCAGGGAGGCAGGGCCTCCAGATGCCACCAGACCTCAGAAAGGTGAAGGCTGGAAGGTACCTCTGGGGTCCATCTGGTCCAAGCCCGCTGCTCAAGCCCGGCTGCACAGAGCCAGCTGACCAGGACGGTGGCTGATGGTTTCAGAATAGCTCTAAGGAGGGAGACTTCACAAGCTCCCTGGGCAACCTCTGCCAGTGCTCAGTCACCCTCACAGTCGAAAAGTGTTTCCTGATGCACAGAGGGAACCTCCTGTTCCACTCTGGGCACCACTGGGGAGAACCTGGCTCTGTCCTCTTTGCACCCTCTCTTCAGGTTGTAGGCACGTTTCTAAGGTCCCCCCCGCAAGCCTTCTCTTCTCCAGGCAAACCAGGCCCAGCTCTCTCAGACTTTCCTCATAGCACAGACGCTCCAGACCCTGGAGCACTTGCTGGATGCCCTCAGCCTGCTCTGGGCCCTGACGCAGCACTGAGACGGCTGTTCACGCCAGAGGCACCGAGGTGGCTGCTAAGAAAGTGGGTGCCTCCTCGGCCGCAGCGGGGAGCAGAAAGGACCCGTGCTGGTGCTGACCCGCCAGCAGACCCTGGCTGCGCTCACTGTTCCTCACAGAAAGCCCCAGCCCTTCCAAGGAGGCAGGACCAGGCTGCCTCCACCCTCCACCATCACGGCGCGATGCCACACAGTCCTGCAGCACGGCTCCTACCCTCCAAAATGTCGCACAGGTACTCATTGAGCGTTTGCGCCAGCTCATCAGTGCCTCTGTCCACGCCGCTCCTCTGCACGAATTTCTCGGTCAACGCAGTGAAACCTGGAACAGGGACATCCAGAAATCAGGAAATGCCCATGTGGGCCAAAAGACCTGGCAGCTGTTTCCACGATGCCCGGCCCGAGAGCCTGTAGGGGACACCTTCCCGTGCCAGCTCCGCACTGGTGGCAGCCATGATGGACCGCCCAAGGTCACCCATCCCGCTCTCTGTGGGCGTCCCAACAGAAGACCTCAGCAGTGACAAGATGACCACTCTGTCTGAGGGGCTCCAAAGGGCCTGCTGTGTCCCCACATGGCTCATGTCCGTGGCTGCTCCTCCCTGCTCCCCCCACCTGAGATATCCGCAAAGAGCAGCACTCCGTGGACACTCTGAGCGGTGTCGTTGCTCCTGAGGGAGCTATCAGCAAGGAGCGAGGGGAGGAAAGCGACTGCTTTCTGCAGGTCCCCGTAGTGACGATTCCTCTCCCAGGCAGAAGCCATCGTCAGCGCCCTGCGGCACACGGGGTACCTCAGGAGAAGACGGCCGTGCCCAGCCGGGAGGAGGACGAGGACCTCACTGCACAGTGCAAGCTGCACACTGAGCCCGGGGCCTCTGTGCGGGGCGACTAGCCCTCCGCCTTCCCGGGGTGGTCACAGTCACCAGGCGGCGGCCTCCTCTGCAGGTCATCGCTTGCCCGGCAACTCACCTCACGCATCACAATCGGCTCGCAGTGACATCTTCCGTCTGTCACCGCCATTACCCGGTGTCCTGCTGTGAGCGACACAGCACTAACTTCTCTTGTAATGCTGGGGAAAACTGCACTTCTAGAACTCTCTTGTCTGAATTTGGGAAAATATGTACTTCATAGCCAGCTAGCCTATGGGGGATTAGCGGTCTCGGTGCTTTTAAGCCTTCCCAGGTGTAGAAATGAGGACTTGAGGCACTTGACCCAGGCTGGCCCACAGCATTATTTCATACCACGAAATAATTTCATACCATGAAATAATTTCATCCTTAGAGAGAGAGCTTTTTATTTTCGTCTCCTTCTAGATACAGAAATTAATATTATTTTTCAATAGCTATCAAAAGAAGAGCTTGTTCTCTATTTCAGTGCCTCACACCCAGAGTTACAGGTTTGAACGTTTTTTAAACACTGCGACCCCCGCCCAACTTCCAGACATTTTGGGGCTGTGACCCACCTCTTTTGGGGGGAACTCAGCATAACCCGCACTTCCCCCCTCGCCTGCTCCTCCGCCATGTGGGCCGGGGGACGGAGAGACAGGGAGAGACGAGGTGGGCGGAGGGGGAATGGTGGGGGTGGCAGAGCCGGCAGTACCTGGCCATCCCGGCCACCGCCGTCTCGCCCCAGCAGGCCTTTGCCACCGGCCAGAGCGGCCTGGAGCATCGGCGAGCCGTCCTGGCGCCGGAGAACATGGGCCACATTCTCTCGGCACTCGCTTTCCCACCCCGCCTCCAGAGCCAAACTGCTCAAAACTCATCCCTTTCTATGGAATTTAAAAAATCACTCAGTGCTGCAACATCCCACTTCTTTTTCTTTGTTGAAAAGGAAACAGCCTCCAGGTTTTCTGCTGAAAAACTCCCAGTCCTCCCAGCTGGCAGGGCTGCCGCTGACTCCAGCCTTACTGGGAGGCCCGTCTTGGTTTCTGGAAGGCAGCCGGTTTCCCTTTGGAATCGTTAAGGGCTAGATAAAAACGTTCCTTTGAGGTTTATTTTGAAAAATACAAGCCTTGAGAAGCCCAAGGAGAACGTTCCCACACGCCTTCTGCTTTGGGGACAGGAGTTTATCGAGGCCCAGACCTGAGGATTGGTCCTTTCAAGAGAAAAACAGAACCAAAATATAGATTATTTTTCTTTCCACTGGACATGAATATTCAGCAAAAATTAAACAAAGTTATCAAAATCTGGTGGCTCGGAAACAAAAAAATCAGCCTTTTTTATACTGTTGGGAGAGACAAGATGCCTTTCTTTCCATTTCCTTCCTTCAACTAATCAAACCCTCCATGTTCCCTCCCAAATGCCATGTTAATTTATGCAAATAAGCACCAATTAATAAAATAAACATGCAACGGGTGCTTTAAATACGACCGAGATGCCTTGCCCAGAGCAAGGACTAGTCCCTGCAGAGAGCGAGCAACCAGTGCTCCCCCAAACTGACCGTCGAGTCACAAGGTCTCGCTTGTGTCTAGAGATCCAGCCGTGGTTGCTACCCGGTCGAAGGCTGCTGTTAAAAAAACTGTGGGCACCCAGACAGAGGCCCCACGCAAACATATGGGCAGCCAGGCCTCTGGCTGCAAAGAGTGCCGGAGCCTGGCACTCGCCATGGAGGGCAGCAGAGACAACACTTGTGTCAGATGTGAACAGGTAAATGATCTGCTCATTCTGGTGGCTGAGCTGAAGGAAGAAGTGGAGAGGTTGAGGAGTATGAGAGAATGCGAGAGGGAGAGTGACTGGTGGACCCGCTCCCTGAGAGAAAGGGAAGAGGGTGAGGCCCCACACAAGTCAGAGGACCCCCTCCCCTCTCGTCACCAGGCAATAGGAGGGGATCGCAGAGACGAGGGGGAATGGAAACCGGTCCCTGCGCGGGGAAGCAGGAGAATGCCCTCCCGGCCCCTCCCACCTTCCCAGTTACCTTTGCAGAACAGATATGAAGCCCTGCAGGAGGAACTGGCTGTTGGAGAGGAGGATGATACACCCAGGCCAGGAACGTCAGAAAGACCAAGTCGCCATGGACCCAGCATCACAGCTGGCTCCAAAAGGAAAAGCAGACGGGTCATTGTGGTGGGTGACTCTCTATTGAGGGGGGCGGAGGGGCCAATATGCCGTCCAGACCCACTTCACAGGGAAGTCTGCTGCCTCCCTGGGGCACGGGTCAGGGATGCGTTAGGCAAACTTCCGGCCCTAGTAAACTCCTCTGACTACTACCCCCTCTTAGTATTTCAGGTGGGTAGTGACGAAGTGGGTAGGAGGAGCCCAAAATCGATTAAAAGAGATTTTAGAGCCTTGGGGCGACGGCTTAAGGGGTCAGGAACACAAGTTGTATTCTCCTCTATCCCTTCAGTGGCAATCATGAATGAGGAAATTAACAGGAAGAGGCAACAGGTCAACCCGCGGCTCCGGGACTGGTGTTATTGGCAGGGCTTTGGGTTTTTTGATCACAGGCTGCTATATGAGTCACCTGGCCTGCTGGTGGCAGGTGGGACGCACCTGTCCCAGAAGGGGAAAAGAATTTTGGGGCAGGAGTTAGCAAGGCTCATTGACAGGGCTTTAAACTAGATATGAGGGGGGAAGGGGAGACAACTGGGCCTGTCAGGAATAAATCCAAGGGAGGCATGCCAGGGCTTGAAGGATGGTGGGCTAGCGAGGACTCTCACTCTGACATTTCATTGGAGAGAAGGGATAGACGCTTGGAAATCATGGAAGCACCTGAAAGGGGTCTGGTGGGAAATGGGGCCCACACTCACAAAAAGGTGCTGGAGTCATTAGCACATCTGAAGTGCATCTATACCAATGCACGCAGTATGCGCAACAAACAGGGGGAGCTTGAAGCCATGATGCACCAGGGAAACTATGACACAGTGGCTATCACAGAAACGTGGTGGGATGCCTCACATGACTGGAGTGCCACAATCGATGGCTACAAGCTCTTCAGGAGGGACAGACAGGAAAGGAGAGGTGGAGGAGTGGCCCTGTATATTAGAGAATGCTACGAGAGCTCAGAAATCGAGTATAGTGATGACGGGGTGGAGAGCGTTTGGATTAGGTTAAGGGCCGATAAAGCTGCTATCGCTGTGCGAGTCTGCTATAGACCTCCCAACCAAAGCAGTGAGGCGGACGAAGCTTTCTATAAGCAGCTGGGGGAAATCTCGCGATCACTTGCCGTTGTTCTTGTGGGGGACTTTGACCTCCCGGATATCTGCTGGCAATACAGCACAGCTGAGAGGGAACAATCCGGGAGGCTCCCGGAATGTGTGGAAGATAACTTCCTCACACAGCTGGTAAGTGAGCCCACCAGGGAAGGTGCCCTCCTGGACCTGCTTCTTGTGAAGAGGGAAGAACTTGTAGGGGAAGTAAAGGTTGGTGGCCGTCTAGGGCACAGTGATCGTGAGATGATTGAGTTTCTCATTCTTGAGGAAACAAGGCGAGGGGTTAGTAAAACTGCCACCTTAGACTTCCGGAGGGCAAATTTTGACCTGTTCAGAAGACTGCTGGACAAAGTCCCTTGGGAGGCTGCCCTGAAGGATATAGGAGCCCAGGAAGGCCGGACGTACTTCAAGAGAGAAGTCTTAAAGGCACAGGAGGAGGCTGTCCCTGTGTGCCGAAAAACAAGTAGGCGGGGAAGGAGACGGGCCTGGCTAAATAGGGACCTTTGGCTGGACCTCAAGAACAAAAGGAGAGTCTATGACCTCTGGAAGAGGGGGCAGGTCTCTCATGAAGACTGTAAGGATATAGCGAAGCTATGCAGGGAGAAAATTAGGAGAGCCAAAGCGCAGCTCGAGCTCAACCTCGCTACAGCTGTTAAGGATAACAAAAAATGTTTCTATAAATTCATTAACAACGAAGGGAGGATTAGGGAAAATCTCCCTCCCTTACTGGATGCAGAGGGAAACATAGTCACAAAGGCTGAGGAGAAGGCTGAGGTGCTCAATGCGTACTTTGCCTCAGTCTTTAGCAGTGGAACTAACTGTTCCCTGGGCACCCAGCCTCGTGAGCTGGGAGACAGGGAGGGGAAGCTGCACGAGGCCATCGCAATGAAAGAGGAAGTGATCTACGACCTGCTACGCCGCTTGGATGCGCACAAGTCTATGGGACCGGATGCGTTACATCCAAGAGTGCTGAAAGAGCTGGCAGACGTGCTCGCCAAGCCACTTTCCGTGATCTACCTGAAGTCATGGATAACTGGGGAGGTCCCAATGTGTGGGAGGATTTTTAGTACAAAGGGGTCATCCTGTGAACACTCCAAGCACCGAAGAATTGTTAACAACTGTGTAGGCCTTGTAAGTTTGAAGGTTATGTGAAAACATTGTAGCGGTGTTAGAAATGCTGAGACAAACAAGATATGAGAAAGTGTGCTGAACTCAGCGTGCAAAATGCAGAACTTCGCCCAGGATATAGGAGGGGTGATTGTTCGCGTGGACAGATGTTCTAAGGCAATTATACTACGTTGCTTACTGCATGTACAGCTGATGCAACCAATCAGCAAATTGTCGGCGCGTGATGCGGAATCAGAACATCTGTAATTACTGAGCTATCTGTGCAATAAAGTGGCATTAACCTGATCATATTGGTCGTGGTGTTACTGTCCGAGCCTTCTGCGTCGACAAGTGGCGCCCGAACAGGGACCCTCAGATCGGTGTTGGGATCAGCGAATACCCGATGAGCAACCAACGGACGGAGGGGGCAGAAGAAGCCGGTCGATAGGTGAGTGCTGCCCCGGCACTCGGGAAGACGCTAGCGCATCAAGTTAGGGAATCTCACTCTGGCCAAGCGAGCGGCCGGGGAGGAGATGTGGTCTATGCACTCCAAAGAAGAAGAGGCGGTAGTTAAGCTCCTCCAACATATACTCTCTACGAGAGGACTGAAGTATGATACGCCTACCTTGAAGGCGCTCTTAGCATGGGCGTGGGATAAAGGACTTATCCCCACTGTTGCTGCCGCTTTTGCTCAAGATACGTGGGCTAAAATAGGAGCGGTGTTGTGGGATGAAGTAAGTAAAGGATCCAAGGAGGCACAGAAACTCTCCACCGTGTGGAGGTTAGTATCAGAGACTTTGAAAACAATGCAGGCAGAACGTGCTGCGGCCGCCTCTGCCTTTGCAGCATTAACACCCAGAGTTAAGGATGTTTCCCCCACGAGCCTTTCTTTTGGGGGATCGCCAGAAGCTGTCGTCCCTCAACCCCGGGGCTGCAGAATAACACAGGGGAATGTAGTGAGTCATGCCGTTACTGCCCCGAGCCAGCCTACTCCCGCTACAGACCCTCTTGAGACGCCTGTTTATGAAAGTGGAAAAGAGGAAGAAACTACGTTTCCTCCTCCCCCTCCCAAAGACACTGTTGTCGAAAGTACCGAAGGAGACCGCCCTGAGGATTCCAGGGATCAGCCAACGCCGTACCCTCCTCTGCCGCCCTCTACTCCGCCATCACCTGGCAGCAGCACTAGAGTACCACCTGGTGGACTGACAGACCTTCAATTCTGGGAGTTGTTAAAAAAGTTGGAAGCGTTGGAAGCTCGTCTAGACGATCAATCCAGTTCACGAGCTCCTCCAGCTTACCCTGCTCCTTTGCCACTGCCTCATCATGCCTTGTCGTGGCCGCCATTGTCGGGATTTGAGGGGCATGGGGGAGCGGTAGGAGGGGAGGAAGGATTGAAAAACCGATGGAGGGGAGAAATTAGAGACGCGGCAATTGAGGGCGTGTTTCTTGAGCCTATGGCGTTTCCGGTGTTTGCTAATGCAGGGGGTGGAAAGGATTGGGAACCGTTTGATTGGAAATTGTTAAAGGAGGCGAAACAGGCTGTTAGTCAATATGGACTAGGCTCTCCCTATACTAGGGCTATAGTGGAGCATTTATTTACTGCAAATTTACTCACACCACATGATTCAAAGCAGATTTCTCAAATGTTGCTCACCCCTTCTCAGCAGTTGCAGTTTTTCAGTGTGTGGCAGAACCTATGTGATCAGGCTGCTGCCACCCGGCGTCCTCAAGGTGATCCTTTGTATGGGGTACAGACACAGATGTTAATGGGGACGGGACCTTACGTTCGAACTGACTGGCAAGCTAATTTTGCTGTGGAGGTTTTGCAACTCAGTCAACAGCTAGCTCACAGGGCTTTGTTGGGGATTAGAGGGGAAAAAAACCCTCCTGCTTTTACAAATGTTCGCCGAGGACCTACGGAGCCTTATTCTGGGTTTGTTGATAGATTGCATGCAGCTATTTCTGCTCACCCTGACCTTGATGAGACCATGAAAGCTAAGTTTTTAGACTTACTTGCTTTTGATAATGCAAACGATAAAACCAAGAAAGCTCTTAGTACCCTACCTCGAGGCAGTACCACTGCTCAGCTGCTGGAAACAGCAGAACGGGTGCTTTCCCAAGAACAGGCTACCGTTATGGCTGCTGCTGTTGGAGCGGCGGTACGTCCGTTGGTGCAACAGCAATCAAAAGGAAAATGTAATAATAATGATAAGAAATGTTATAATTGCGGAAAATCAGGTCATTTTCGTAAAGAGTGCAGAAACGCAAGTAAGGGACAAGCGAGCGGGCAAGTAAGCTCCCCACGTCAGAGTGGAGGTAGATGGTGTGTGAATTGTCGAAGCGCCACCCATAATTCTGCGGAGTGTAGGCGATCGGGAAACCGGGTACCAAGCGCGATGCGTCCTCCTCGCGCTATGACACAAGTACAGGAGGCGGTATAGGGTGCCTGGACCGTTGCGCCAGCGCCACTGCAGGAAGCATGGGAATGGACCTGGCAACAGCAGTAGATACCACTTTAGTCACAACGGCGGTCACTCTAATTGATTCAGATCAACGAGGACTGCTGGGCCATGGACTGAGTGCTCTGTTAATTGGGCGCTCCTCCGTGTCCCGTCAGGGCATTTTTATTGTATCGAGCCTTATTAACACTGATTATACAGGGATTATAAAGATTATGGTATATACGCTGACCCCCCCGATTACCATTCCTCAGGGGTCAAAAATTGCACAATTGATATTATTTCGATTAATGGTCCCGAGGTCGCTGCCAAAACAGAGGGGTGCCGGAGGTTTTGGCTCAACAGGGTCTCCTGACGTCTTGTTAGCTATTGATATTGCACGAGGCAAGCCTGAAGAAAAGGTGGTTGTGACGCATCCTTCAGGATCGTCTATTACCCTGACTATGTTGATAGACACAGGTGCTGATGTTACGATTGTGCCTATTTCTAGCTGGCCATCAGCGTGGCCCCTTGTTCCTGCTGCGACGAGTGTAGTCGGGGTAGGGGGTCCACAAAGGACAATGATCAGCCAAACTTTAGTTTCTTTTACATTTATGGATGGAACCGTAGTCTCAGTCAAGACATACGTGATGCAGCTACCTGTCACCTTGATAGGTAGAGATGTGCTTTCTCAGCTTGGGGCTCGACTTGTGACATCGCCTTTTTAGGAGCGGTCACGGTCGAGCAGCCAACATTGAAGCTCACCTGGACCACTACAAGTCCTGTGTGGGTGGACCAGTGGCCGCTAAAAGAGGATCGGCTGCATATTGTTCAAATGTTAGTACAGGAACAGTTGGAGGCAGGTCATATTGTACCCTCAACGAGCCCTTGGAATACCCCTATTTTTACTATTCCAAAAAAAAATCAGGAAAATGGCGCCTATTACATGATCTCCGAGCCATTAATGCGGTAATGCAGGATATGGGGGCATTACAGCCAGGTTTACTATCACCTGCGATGATACCAAAAGAATGGAACTTGTTTATTGTAGATTTAAAAGACTGTTTCTTTACTATACCGTTGCATCCGGAAGATGCAGAAAAATTTGCCTCTTCCGTGCCATCAACAAATAAGAAAGAACCAGCTAAGCGGTATCATTGGGTTGTTCTGCCACAAGGAATGAAGAATTCTCCCACCTTGTGTCGAATGTTTGTGGCCTGGGCCTTACGTCCGTTTAGGGAAAATAATCCATTTTTGCTTGTATATCATTATATGGACGATATTTTAGTGGCAGGCCCAAATTTGGATGTTGAAGCAACCTTGAAGGAGTTAACTGAAACCATAGAGCAAAAGGGTCTGAAAATTGCTCCTGAAAAGGTACAAAAGAATGCACCATGGCACTATTTGGGTTGGATTATTACTCAAAGTACTGTTAAGCCTCAAAAGATTCAGCTAACGACCAAAATTAAAACTTTAATGGACGTACAGAAATTAATAGGAGATATTCAATGGGTGCGATCCGTATCCGGTATCACCAATGATGACCTGGCTCCTCTGATGGCATTGCTAGGCACCTCTACACAGGCTGAAATTTGTCGGCAACTCTCACCAACTCAAGAAAAGGCTTTAGATTTCATTGTTCAAAAAATCATGACTGGGTGCGTGCAACGCTTAACAGGAGTTCCCCTACAATTGATTGTGATAAATTCTGGGTCTGGCAGAGAACATTTGATAGGTTTGTTAGTACAACAGGTCAATTGTACGGTGTCTATAATAGAATGGGGTTTTCTATCTTACCAACCTAAGAATACTGTCTGCACTCGTATATAAATGTTTGCAAACCTTATTATAAAGGGCAGATGTCGTATCGTTGACTTAACTGGACATGAGCCAGAGGTTATATACGTTCCAATTACCCAGAGTTATCTGGATTGGCTTCTCTCTTCCTCAGAGGTTTTACAATATGCATTAACGGATTTTTCCAGACAGATAACTAATGCCTACCCACTAATGAAATTTTTGCCATTAATTCGAAATCAAACTTTTGAAGAGACTCCACGACGTTCGAATTCTCCGGTGTCTGGACTCACGGTATTTACAGATGCCGGAAAGAAATCAAAAAGGGCGGTGGTTACCTGGTGCCTTAACGGACAATGGCACTCCAAAGTACTAAATGGTGTTTTACAAGATTCTTTACAGACTTTAGAACTACGGGCAGTGGTGTGGGCTTTTCAAAACTGGCAGAATGAACCGATTAATGTTGTTTCAGATTCTATGTATGTGGTCGGTACTGTTATGAGACTGGAACGATCGATGCTTCGATCTCTTCGAAATTCTGTCTTATATCAGTTATTGTTACAATTGTTACATTTGTTAAATCAGAGAACGTATCCTTATTTTATAGTGCACATACGTAGCCATCAGCCTGATTATGGCCTGGCCATTGGTAATAATCGTGCTGACCATTTGGTTGCAGCAACCTGGGAGAACCGTCAAACCGACTTATTTGAACAAGCTCGAGTGTCTCATGAATTTTTTCATCAATCGGCTAGAGTATTAGCAAGGCAGTTTAATTTACCTATTTCTGAGACATGTGGTATTGTGCAATCCTGTCCGGATTGCCAAGGAACTGGTTTTGGGCTTGGCCTGGGCGTGAACCCACGTGGGTTGCATTCCTTGCAATTATGGCAAACGGATGTTACCCATGTTCCTGAGTTTGGAGGGCTCAAATATGTCCATGTAAGCATTGACACCTATTCGCACGCCATCTGGGCCACAGCACAAACTGGAGAAATGGCCAAACATGTTATTAAGCATATGTGTGCAGCTATAGCAGTTTTGGGGGTACCCCAGGAAATTAAAACCGATAACGGACCTGCCTATGTTTCTCAACGATTTGCTAAATTCTGTACTCCATGGGGTATACGTAAACATACTGGAATTCCTCATTCTCCCACGGGACAGGCCATAGTCGAGCGTGCACACACTACGCTGAAGGCGCTTTTGCAAAAACAGAAAGGGGGAGAAATTACCTCTTCTTCTGCAGAACGCCTTGCAAAAGCTTTAGATGTATTGAACTGTTTGCGGTTAACTGGAGAACGTGACTCACCTCCAATAGTGATTCATCACATGTCATTACGGTCTGGTTTGCAAGCAACTACACCAGGACGGGTACAGTATAAGGACTGGCAATCAGGGCAATGGAAGGGTCCAGTGGAGATAAAAATGATTGGTCGCAGATATGCTTGTGTTTTGACAGATCAAGGTCCAAGATGGGTACCAGCACGTTGGATTAAGCTGTGGAGGGAACCTAAAATGCAAGAGAGTGGAACGCGAGACGGTGATATGACCACGTGAACTCACCACTCTGGCTCTCGCAGGCTTGGCAACTGTCATATGTCCAGCTTGTAGAGGGTGTGAACCGTGCGTTCTTTGCGAGTGTAACGAGTGCAAGAAGCAGCTCTATCAACGTGCCGGATTAGCAGGGTTTTGGTGTTCGGCTTGCCTGGAAGTTCAGTATGCAAGGATACAACAGGCTGTTCGTATAGCCATTTTAACAGGGCATGACGTCGACGAGAATCATAATCGTCGGTTAGCTTGGGAAACACATTGTTGTGTGAGAGCAATTTGGAAGTATCAGGATAACTATGATCCTTTAGTAGTCAAGTGTAGCAAAGATGTTTTAATACCCCGCATTTGGAAGGTAAAACCGGAAGAGTGGGAGAAAACGAAGAAAAAGTGTGCAAGGCGATTTGGTTGGAAGCAAAAGGGAAAACCATAACGGCAACATGGGTTGGATAATTGGGATAATGATTATTGGTTTAGTGGGACCGGGAGTGGAAGGTATTACAAACATATCCCCTAGGCAGAACGTATGGGTAACATGGGCAAATCAGACAGGCAACTCGGCCTTTTGCTTATCCATGGCCACTCCATCAGATCCTTTCCGAACATGTTTGATTGGTTTTCCATTCCTGCGATTGGAGGATTTTGAAGGCTATGTATCCCAAGTCAATTTAACAAATAGTTTGCTGTTAGAATCAGAGCAGGTTAACGTCACTTGTAACCTGTTGTGAGGATCTGCAGACAGCTATTGGTGTCCAGAAGGAGTAGGACCCCTATTTCAAGGTCATCTCATTAATCATTTAAACCGATCATTTCCTCTCCCTTTGCAGGAATTGGATCTTTTGGGGTCACTTCCAGCAGTGGGACATCATGCTGGAAATAATACTGGCAGGCATATTGGCAACTTTAGCTTAGGATGTATCGAATTGGGAGGGCAAAATCCAGTATTATATAGAGGTTATGGGTTTAATATGACAGGTGCTCTCACTGGTATGCAAAATGTTACTCCCACTGTTTCATTTATTAAGAGTAATTATTGTCAAAACGGAGGTGCTGACCTAGGACTGTCGTATGGAGGGATTTGGAATAATGCATCTTTTCCTAAGCTACTTCCACCTGGGTATTTTTTGATATGTGGTGACCGAGCTTGGGGAGGCATCCCTAGTCGTTCAGTAGGAGGACCGTGTTATTTAGGCGGACTTACCTTGTTTGCTCCTGACAGGATTAGTCTTATTAGTCTTAGGAACCAGTCACGGCGATCGCGACGAACGATTACCGATTTTACCCCTGAGTGCAGTGACCGCATCGAGTTTTGGCATCGCCCGTCAAAAATTTTTGCAGGCTTGTTAGCTCCAGGTGTGGCTGCAGCCAAGGCTTTAACGGATCTAGAAAAGCTAGCCTGTTGGAGTATAAAACAGTTTAACCTGACTTCTGAGATGATTTCTGCTTTATTAACAGATGCTGAGAGTATACGACATGCTGTGCTGCAGAATCGTGCTGCTATTGATTTTTTGTTAGCACAAGGCCATGGTTGTGAGGATTTTGAAGGGATGTGTTGTATGAATTTGTCTGATCGCTCACGCTCCATTCATGACCACTTAGCCCAGTTACAGCACAATATGCATAAGCTCACTCAGGGTCATTCGTGGTTGGAGCAATTGTTTAATTCTTGGGGACTGGCTGGCTGGGTACAAGATTTGTTGAAACAGGGCCTTGTAATTTTGATTGTTGTAATAATATTGCTGATCATTTTACCTTGTTTGTTTTCTTGTCTACAAAGATCTTTAGAAGTGTCTATAGAAAAAATGTTTTCAGGTGCTTGGATTGTTCAAAAACAAAAAGGGGGATCTGTGGGAGGATTTTTAGTACAAAGGGGTCATCCTGTGAACACTCCAAGCACCGAAGAATTGTTAACAACTGTGTAGGCCTTGTAAGTTTGAAGGTTATGTGAAAACATTGTAGCGGTGTTAGAAATGCTGAGACAAACAAGATAGGAGAAAGTGTGCTGAACTCAGCGTGCAAAATGCAGAACTTCGCCCAGGATATAGGAGGGGTGATTGTTCGCGTGGACAGATGTTTTAAGGCAATTATAATACGTTGCTTACTGCATGTACAGCTCATGCAACCAATCAGCAAATTGTCGGCGCGTGATGCGGAATCAGAACATCTGTAATTACTGAGCTATCTGTGCAATAAAGTGGCATTAACCTGATCATATTGGTCGTTGTGTTATTGTCCGAGCCTTCCGCGTCGACACCAATGGACTGGAGGGTAGCAAATGTAGCGCCCATCTACAAAAAAGGCAGAAAGGAGGATCCGGGAAACTATAGGCCTGTCAGTCTGACCTTGGTAGCAGGGAAGGTCATGGAGCAGATCATCTTGAGTGCCATTACAACTCATCTAATGGACAAGCAGGGGATCGGGCCTAGTCAGCATGGGTTTAGGAAAGGCAGGACCTGCCTGACAAACCTGATCTCCTTCTATGACAAGATGACCCGATTATTGGATGAGGAAAAGGCTGTGGACATTGTCTACCTAAACTTTCGAAAAGCATTTGACACTGTCCCCCATAGAAATCTCATGGAAAAACTGGCGGCTCATGGCCTGGATGAGCATACGATCTGCTGGGTCAAGCACTGGCTGGATGGGCGGTCCCAAAGAGTGGTGGTCAATGGAGTTAAATCCAGCTGGCGGCCGGTCACAAGTGGTGTCCCTCGGGGCTCAGTGTTGGGACCGTTTCTGCTCAACGTCTTTATTGATGACCTTGATAAGGACATAGAGTGTATCATCAGCAAGTTTGCAGCTGACACGAAGCTAAGCGGGAGTGTTGATCTACATGAGGATAGGGAGGCTCTACAGAGAGACTTGGATAGATTGGACCGATGGGCCAATGCTAACGGTATGAGCTTCAACAAGGCCAAGTGCCGGGTCCTGCACTTGGGCCACAACAACCCCATGCATCGCTACAGGCTTGGGGAAGTGTGACTGGAGAGCTGCCTGGCAGAAAAGGACCTGGGGGTTCTAATTGACAAGCGGCTGAACATGAGCCAGCAGTGTGCCCAGGTGGCCAAGAGGGCCAAAGGCATCCTGGCTTGTATTAGAAATAGTGTGAGCAGCAGAAGGAGGGAGGTGATTGTCCCCCTGTACTCAGCACTGGTGAGGCCGCGCCTTGAGTATTGTGTCCAGTTCTGGGCACCTCAATACAAGAGAGATATCGAGGTGCTGGAGCGAGTGCAGAGGAGGGCAACGAAGCTGGTGAAGGGCCTGGAGAATAAATCTGATGAGGAGCGATTGAAGGAGCTGGGACTGTTTAGTTTGAGGAAGAGGAGCCTGAGGGGAGACCTCATCGCTCTCTACAACTGCTTGAAAGGCCATTGCAGAGAGGTTGGTGCTGGTCTCTTCTCACAGGTAATTAGCGATAGAACAAGAGGGAATGGCTTCAAGCTGCAACAGGGTAGGTTTAGGCTGGATATAAGGAAAAAATTCTTCACGGAAAGAGTGGTCAGACACTGGAATAGGCTGCCCAGGGAGGTGGTGGAGTCACCATCCCTGGATGTGTTTAAGGCTCGTTTAGATGTGGTGTTAAGGGATATGGTGTAAGGGAGAACTTTGTAGAGTGGAGATGATGGTTGGATTCAATGATCCCAAGGGTCTTTTCCAACCTAAATGATTCTATGATTCTATTCTATGACCCGGGGGTTTGGGGGGGACACGGGTGTTTGGGGAGTCGCGTTTTGGGGGGACGCAGGGGGTTGGGGACAGGGGTGGTTGGGGGGACTGAGGTGTTCAGGGGGGACTCAGGAGGTTTGGGAGGACCGAGGAGATCGGTGAGTTGGATTGTGGCCCCTCACGCACCATCCCCCACCCATCTCCACGCCGTACACCCCACCTCTGCCCCCGCGCCCCCCCCCAATCTTCCAGCCCCCCACAAACCCTCGTGCAAGACCTCACGTGAATCTTCATGTGAGTCTCTGTGCGAGCCCTCGTGCAAACACCCTCGTGCACTACCACCCGTCCCCTCCGCACTCCCCCACCCCCAAGCCCAACCCTCGACCCCTCCCCAAAACCCCAACCACCCCCAGGGACCCTTGTGTGAATCCTTGTGGAAATCCTCGTGTGAATCCTCGTTCAGGACCCCCGCACGCACACCCCCCGGCACTCCCCCTCCCTCCAAATCCCCCTTCAACCCCCTCCTTCATCCCCCAAATCACTGCTCCCCCCCAGCACCCTACAACAAGCCCTCGTGGAAGTCCTTGTTGAAGGCCTCGTGCAAAAATGCCTTGCACAACATCCATTCCCTTCCCCACCCCCAAATACCCCCTCAAACCCATCCCCCACCCACAAATCCTTGTGCAAACCCTTGTGTGAATCCTTGTGTGAGGCCTCGTGCGAATCCTCCTGCAAAACCCCCTCATGGGCCACCGTCCATCCCACTCCCCCCTCCCCCACGCCCTAAGTCCCCCCTCAACCCCCTCCCCAGCCCCTACAAACCCTCGTGCGAATCTTTGTGCGAGCCCCCTCGTGCCTCACCCCCAGCTCCCACACCCCTCCCCCACCCCCAAAGCCACCCCACCCCGTCCCAATCCCCTCTAAGCCCCTCCCCCAACCCCCCCAGTCCCCTAGGAACTGCCATGTGAGTCCTTGTGCGAGGCCTCGAGCAGAATCCCAATCCCACGCCACCAGTCCTGCTACGAACCCTAGTGCAGGGTCTCGTGCGAGCCCCCCCGTACCCCACGTCCTACCCCTCCCACCCCAAATCTCCCCTTCCACCCTCTCCCCCACCCTTGAAACACCCCCAGCCCTACAAACCCTACAAACTCTTGTGCGAGTCCATGTGCAAAATACCCTAAATGCCACCATCCCCCATCCCCCCTCCCCAGCCTCTGAACCCCCCCAAACCCTTGTGCAAACCCACCACCCACACCCCCCAAATTCCATCCAAAAACCTCCCCCAGCCCCCTACAAACCCTCGTGAAAATCCTCCTGCGACCCCCTCATGTGCCAACCCCCAACCTCTGCCCCCACCCCCTGAATCCACAGTGAACCCCCTGCCCCACCCCTTCAAGCGCCTTACAAAGCCTCGTACAAATCCTCGTGCAAACGCTCATCTACCATCAGACTCCCCCACCCCCTCAAAATCCCCCTCAAATCCCTCCCTCACCCCTCAACCCCCCCAGCCCCCATGAACTCTTGTGCAAACACTCGTGTGAGACCCCTGCCCTACCCCCCAATCTTCCAGCTCCCCACAAAACCTTGTGCAAACCCTCGTGCGAACCCTTGTGCAAGCCCCTCCTGTGCCACCCTCCCCAAATCCCCCCTCACCCCCTCCCCCCCCACCACGAACACTTGTGCAAACCCTCGTGCAAACCCTCGTGCAAACGCTCCTGGGAATGCTCCCCCAGCCTCTCAACCCGCCCGAACCTTCGTGTGAACTCACCACCCCCCTCACACGTGTCCCCCCTCAACCCCCTCCCCCACCCTCTACAAACACTTGTGTGAATCCTGCAAGGGCTTGTGTGAATCCTCGTGCGAGCCCCCCTCACGCGCTTCCCCCCCCTACCCACCCCCACCCCCCGCCCCCTCCCAACCCCCCAAACCCCTCCCCCACCCCATCAAGTGTCCCCTCAGCCCCCGACGCACCCTCGTGCAAACCTTTGTGCAATACCCACCACGCATCAACGCCCACCCCACCCTGTGCCCCGATCCCCCTCCACCCACCTCCCCCGCCCCCTCATTTCCCCCCAGCCCCTGAAGAGCCCTCGAACAAACCCTGGTGTGAGGCCTTGTGCAAATCCTCGTGCCAAGTCCTGGGGTAAGAAAGGCAGGTATTGCTTTTGCAGAGGAGAAAAGCCGTTGCCATCAGAGGTGACACGATAAGGGAATGACTAAGACAACGAGGCTCCAGCAAAGGCTTGTAGAACATCTCTTATCACACAGACAAAAGGACAAACTCATTCCTACTGCATTAGTGTCTAGAAGGGCAGTCAAACATTCAACCAGGGCTAATGACATTGAGCAAGTTTTTTGTTACCAAAAAGGAAGGAAATAAACTAGTCAGATAATCCCTTTGGGTGTAGCATAGAGGGAAGTAAACAGAGGCAGGACACCCGGGAAGAATTTTAGGCGCCTTGGACAGACTGTGAACCCTGCAGTACCCAACCAAGGGGAAACAGGGGAGGGAAAAATTCGGCCGGGATTAGGAAATAAAAAGGTGTGTTTCAAGAACTGAAAGTGTGCCTACTTGCTAGGTCACCCGCTCTTGCAAGAACGTGAATAAAAACGTGCTTCACAGAGGATTCTGCCTGAGCCTATTTCATTCGGACCAGAACTTATTTCTCACAATCTGGGGGCTCATCCGGGAGCAGAAGTCATCTTCTTGGGAGTCCCTGTCGCCGAAGGATGGGAAGACGCGCCCCGTTGATTTCAATGGTCTCATGGATCGTCGGCGGGGATTCCGGGAGGAATCGACTAAGATCTCAAGACCCAGTTGGACGGCAGACTCTGTGAAGCACAGGGGCAAAAGGGATAGGTGCAGTAGGCACAGAGAGTATGACCATGACCAGGCAACTCCGTGCACGGACCAAGGTAAGGAAAATCGGACTGTTAAAGTATTGCCTTGGTGGTCGGGACATTCTAAGAGACTTGTGTGTGAGTGACTGAGACGTACTGCGGTACGAAGCGGGTGTGGAGTCCGGATCCGCGGTTCTGTAGTCCCGCGAGGGGCGCAGCCGGAGAAGGACGAAGCGAAAGGAAGGGGTGTAAGAAAAGTCTCTGTTCAGAATGGGAAATAAGGGTTCTAGGCCTAGGGATGAAAAAGGGGATACTAAGAAAGACCCCGGGAACATTCCCCCAGACAGTCCTTTAGGGGAGAATGTTGAGGTTTCAAAATGATTCTTCTTGTACAAGGGATAAAGATAAAAAGAAAATGATTTGTTCTGTTTGGACCGCATCGTGGAGGGGCCAGGGGTGGATGGGGGGGCCGTGGACATCCTGGGAAGGGTCTCAGGGGTGTCCTAGGGGTCCTGTGTCTGTCTTCGAGGATCCCAGAGGTGTCCCAGGGGGGACATGTTTGCATTTGCATTTGAATTTGTTTGGACCAAAGAACCCATAAGATCTCCTAGTGTATTTTGGCCCAAATTTGGATCTGATGAAGACTGGGTCTGTCAGACTTTAAACATGTATGTGAATAATAAGGAATAATAAGGAATTAGAAGAAGGTGAATATGCTTTTTGCCGGGTCAAGATGAATAGATTCAGGATTCAGGGACGCCCAAATCCATTTTATATGTTCCCAGCCCGGGCTGTCGCTGATGTTTCAATCGACAAAGAAATTGAATCCCCGAAGTGGGACCCCTTAGACTATTACTTGGGGGCGAGGAAGAGGGGTGAATAACAGGGGACGAGGACTGCCCCGACCACTCCTACCAGCAGCTCGGGGTTCACCGGCAGGGTGTTATCATTGTGGGAAAATAGGCCATTTGAGGCGGGAGTGCCCTGACTTGAGAAGGGAGGAACGAGTGTTGTCGTTGATGGATTTCGATTATGTAGCATAGGGAAGTCAGGGGTTCCCCAGCTCGAGGTCCCACCGGGAACCCTTGATAAATTTAAAGGTGGGACCTCGGGAAGAGGAAGCAGTCGTCTTAGTCGATACTGGAGCTTCTAGAACTTCTTTGAATTTTATACCCCAAGGGGCAAAATTGTCTAATCAATGAATAGTTGTGTCAGGAATAAAGGGTGAAGGTCTCTCAGTCCCTGTTTTTGAACCCATGATTGTGGGAAGCGAAACTGAAAAAGTGATGGGAACTCTGCTATACATACTGGAAGCTGGGAGTAACCTCCTAGGTAGGGATCTTATCACTGGTTTAGAATTAAAGATAGAAACTTTAAGAGAACAGATAATGGTACCTATGAAGTTGCTAACAGAACAGGATGAGCAAAAGATAAGTCCCGAGGTATGGGTGAGTGAAGGGAACCGAGGAGGGTTAAAAATAGAACCCCTCAGGGTAAAACTCATTCTGCATTCAAATGTGATTCGACAAAAGCAGTACCCAATTCCCCTTGAGGGAAGGCGAGGGCTGCAACCAGTAATACAAGCACTAGCCAAAGATGGGTTAATAGAACCCTGTATGTCCCCTTTTAACACTCCGATCCTGCCAGTACGAAAAACGGATGGTTCATATGGCTTAGCGCAAGACTTGAGAAAGATTAATGAAATAGTGCAGGCACGACATCCGGTGGTCCCGAATCCCTATACGCTAATGAGTAAAATTCCTCCTCATCATAAATGGTTTAGTGTAGTGGATTTAAAAGATGCTTTTTGGGCTTGTCCTCTAGATGAAGGGAGCAGAGATCTATTTGCATTTGAATGGGAAGATCCAGATACAGGGAGAAAGCAACAATATAGATGGACAGTGCTACCACAGGGATTTACAGAATCTCCTAATTTGTTTGGGCAAGTGTTAGAACAAGCGCTTGAACAATTCAAACATCCATCGGGAATAGCCCTGCTTCAGTATGTGGATGATTTGTTAATCTCGGGAGAAGAAGAAAACAAAGTAAAAGAAGCTACCAATGAGTTATTAAATTTTTTAGGTCAGCAGGGGTTAAGAGTCTCAAAACCAAAATTACAGTATGTAGAATCAGAAGTGAAATATTTAGGAGATTTGATTAGTGAAGGAAGCCACAAGATAAATCCTGAAAGGATTAAAGGAATAGTGGAATTACCCTTGCCTGAGACCAAAAAGGAATTGAGAAAGTTTTTAGGATTAACCGGGTACTGCAGGCTGTGGATAGAAGGGTATGCACAAAGGACTGAAGGACTGTATTCTAAATTATTAGTAGATGAACCAAATATATTAAGATGGACAGAGGAAGAGAAAAATTTGATATGCGAATTAAAGCAAAGCCTAATAACTGCTCCAGTTTTAGCTTTACCATCCTTGGAGAAACCATTTCAGTTGTTTGTGACTGTAGAAAAAGGGGCTGCACTGGGAATATTAACTCAAGAACGGGGGGATAAACGACAGCCAGTAGCATATTTGTCAAAGCTTCTAGACCCAGTTTCTCGAGGATGGCCCGAATGTGTGCAGGCAGTAGCCGCTACTGCTTTATTAGTAGAAGAAAGCAGGAAGCTTACCTTTGGGGGAATGATAGAAGTTAGCACCCCCCACCAAGTCAAAACCATTTTAGCCCAAACTGTGGGAAAATGGCTAACTGATTCAAGAATACTGAAGTATGAAGGAATTTTAATTGAAAAGGATGATTTGATTTTAACTACCAGCCCTTGCCTTAACCCAGCGAGCTTTTTGTGAAAAAAAAAAGAGGCAAAGGATGAAGAACTTACACACGAATGCATAGATGTAATTGAGTACCAGACTAGGATACGGCCTGACTTAAGGGAAGAACCCCTATCTGGGGGTCTTCATTTGTTCGTAGACGGTTCTTCAAGAGTGAAAGAAGGAAAGAGGTGTAATGGATATGGGGTGGTGCATGGAGTGAGTTAACTGTGGAATTTGGATAATGAGGTGAAGTGTCTGTGCTCAAAGAGAAATTAAGACTGACTGGCTTTGCTATCTCTTGTGCAGCCCAGGGGAGTGAAGGCCTGTCCGGCTATCACAGGATACATAAATGGTAGTCTTGGGGAGCCAGGACAGCCCTGCTTTTCGTCAGCAGAGACAGTAAAATCAAGATAACAGAGCCACCCCTGTCCCCACTACGAACCCTCGTGCAAACACCCACCATCATCCATCCCATCCCGCAACCCCCAAATTCCCCTCAAATCCCTCCCGCAACCCCCATCCCCCATGAACCCTTGTGCAAACACTCGTGTGAGCCCCCTCCCCAGCCCAACACTCCCAGCCCCTGACTCTTTGCACGAGGGTTTGCACGAACCCTGATGTGAATCCTCGTGTGAGTCTCCTCACCCACCCCACCCCCAAATCCTCTGCAATTCCCCCCTGAAACCCCTCCCCCACCCTTTCAAACCCCCTGCGAACCCTCGTGCAAATCCTCCCGCAAAAGCTCCTCATGTGCCACCCCCTCCCCACCTCCAAAATCCCAAATCCCCCTTCAAAACCCTCCCCCACCCTTCAATCTCCCAGCCCCCCACAAACCCTTGTGCAAGCCCTTGTGCAAGGTCTCGTGCGAATCCCTGAGTGAATCTTTGTGCGAGCCCTCCTGTAAATCCTTGTGCGAACTCCTGTGCAAGTCCTCGTGAAGGCCCTTCATGTGCCACCCCCAAATCCCCCCTTTTCCCACACCTCCAACCTCCCCCACCTGTACGAGCCCCTGTGCAAACCCTCGTGCAAATGCTCGCGTACCACCCTCCACTCCCTCCCCAACCCCTAAGTCCCGCCTAACCCCTCCCCAGCCCCCTGCAAATCCTTGTGCAAATCCTCGTGTGAGCCCCCTTGTTCCCAACCCCCAGCTCCCCCACCCCGAAATCCTGTATCTCTCCAACCTGCCACCCCCCCAGCCCCCTACAAACTCTTGTGCGAGTTGTCGTGCAAGACCTTGCACAAATTCTCATGCGAATCCTTGGGAAAGTCCCCTCATGTCCTGCCGTCCACCCCCATTCCCACCCCCGGAGCCCCCTTAACCCCTCTACCACATCCCCCCACCCCCCATGAATCCTCGTGCAAATCCTTGTGCGAGCCCCCTCCTGTGCCACCACTCACCCTGTCCCCCCTCTTCCTCCCCTCGAACCCACCCTCAAACCTCTCCCCCACACCCCCTGAAAAACCCTCATGCGAACCCCCATGCAAAACCTGCTCGTACGCTCTCCACACCCCTCCCCCACCCCTAAAATCCCCCCCAAACCCCTACCCACCCCCAAAACCCCCTCATTCCTCTACGAACCCTTGTTTGAAGCCTCATGCGAATCCTTGTGCAAAATGCCCTAAAGTCTCACCACCCCCTTCCCCCCTCCCCAGCCTCTCAACCCCCCCAAACCCTTGTTTGAACCCACCACCCACCCCCCCATTCCCCAAATCCCCCCAAAGCCCCTCCCCCACCTCCAACCCCCCCGACCCCCTACAGACCCTTCTGTGAACCCTCCTGCAAATCCTTGTGCGAGGACACCTTGCGACAACACACTTTAATAATGTCAATTACAAATGGAGCAGGCTCGCTAGGGTGATAGCAATAGTACTCGGGTTTAATACCCCATGCAAATATCTCCCGCCATTCACTAGATTGCTCCTGGATTTCACCATTAAATATTTTTATGTCTAGAGCCAATTTGGTGAGCTCACGCTCTTTGTCCCCACAAGGTTGGCAAACCCCTCGAGGGGGTATCCCGTAACGGCAATGGGTCCCCCTCCGTTCTCGACACCCTTTACAAATAAAACAAATAAAAAGGATAACAGTTACAGCTCAGAATGTCACACTTGATTCTTATGTCCCCTGTATCACCATAACCGTACCCCACCGATATGCTGTAGTCGCTCACTTGTACCACAGTTATACGTGTGTCCATTTACAACCTCCGGAAGGCAATCTTCAGATCTCCAGGCGGGCTTGTCACTTCCCAAGAATAGTCTTTTAATGGTCCTTTTACGCGGCTCGCATGGGTCCAGCCTCTCTCTGCTGTCCGGATGGCTGTTTCTGTGGTGAGTAAAACGAGATAGGGCCCTTCCCAACGGGGGGGGGGGGGGTTAATGAGGACTCTTTCCATGATTTGATTAGCACTTTGTCTGCTGGCTTTATGTTATGCATGGCTACATCCAAGGGGGGTCTCTGTACTACTAAGCCCTTATTCCGCAGCTTTACTCTCCTAGCCATGAGTTGAATTATATAAGGTCTAATTTGTGAATTTTCAAGTTGGGGGTGGTCCTGCGGAATTTCTAAATTGTATGGCATCCCATATAACATTTCAAAGGGGGAAATTCCTACATCAGTTCGGGGCTGTGTTCTTATATTCAATAGTGCTAAGGGGAGGCACTTTACCCATGACATCTTAGTTTCTAACATCAATTTTGTGAGCTGTTTCTTTATTTCCCCATTTACTCTTTCTACCTTTCCCGAGCTTTGTGGATGCCAGGGAGTATGATATTTCCATTTTGTCCCCAAAGAGGAGAGAGCTTCCCTTGCTATTTTTGAAACAAAATGGGAGCCCCTATCAGAGTCTATTACCTCAATGGATCCATACCTAGGGATTATATTTTCCAGCAAAGTCTTCACTACGGTTTGAGCGGTGGCTCTAGCTGTCGGGAATGCTTCCACAAAATGGGTTAGGTGATCTATGATTACTAATAAGTATTTATATCGTCCCACCTTTGGAAGTTCAGTGAAGTCTAGCTGGATTTTAGCAAATGGTCTGTGAGCCAGTTCTCTTCGCCCCAGGGCTTTTTCCCGTAACTGATGTTTATTGACCTTTTGCATGTCATACATTCGCTAACTATTCTCTTTGCTATATTGTATACACCAATGCACATATACTTTGTGGCAAACTGATCCACTAACGCCTGAGTTCCCCAATGGGTGTTCTCATGAAATTTTTGCATGATTTTCAAAGCCAGAGGCTTTGGGAGAACTTCCCGGCCATCCGGGAGTTTCCGCTTTCCTTTTTCTGTCTCCCTGATTCCCATCTGAGTCAGCTTATCTTTTTCCTGCACTGTAAAACTGCTTGAAGGCAGGTAGGCCAACCCCTACTTACGGGGTCCAGGAGTTTAGATAAGTATCCCACAGGTTTCTTTCTTCCTGCCCATTCTTGTGCTAATACCCCAAATGCGGTCCCTTCATCAACACTGATAAATAGATAAAATGGTTTCTTTACATCTGGCAGGCTCAAAACTGGGGCATTTACTAAATCAGTTTTTAGTGTTTCTAATTGTTTATCATCATCCTCCGACCATTTCAATAATCCATCCTTAGTTAATTTGGTATAGAGGAACTTCACCTTTTTGCTATAGTTCTCAATCCATTGCCTGCAATAGCCAAAGAGACCTAATAATTGCCTAACCTGTCTTTTAGTTCTAGGGGCCGGTAATGACAATATGCCATTCACCCTTTCGGGGTCTAATTTCTTAGTTCCCTCGCTTAATCTGTGTCCCAGATATTTTACTTCTTTCTCAACAAATTGTAGTTTTGATTTTGATACCTTCAATCCTTGTAAACTCAAAAAATTTAGTAACTTAATACTCTCCTGCCTCACTTTTTCTTTGCTATCACCAGCTAGGAGCAAATCATCCACATATTGGACCAGTGTGACTCCTTCACTTAACTCATACCCCTTCAGGATTTGTTCTAAGGCTTGTCCGAAGAAGTTCGGAGATTCGGTAAACCCTTGGGGCAATACCGTCCACCGTAATGGTTGTTTCCGATGGTTATCTGGGTCTTCCCATTCAAAAGCAAAGTAATCTCGGCAATCTTCTTTGAGAGGGCATGCCCAGAATGCATCCTTCAGATCTACTACACTATACCATTGATTATCGGGCCCTATTTGACTCAGGAGGGTGTGTGGATTCGCCAGCACCGGGAATCTAGCTATTGTTCTCTGGTTAATTTCTCGTAAGTCATGTACTAACCTATATTTTCCATCCGGCTTTTTTTTTTTACAGGCAGGATGGGAGTATTAAAAGGAGACATACAGGGTTCTAGCAAGCCCTTTTCAAGTAATCTTTGGATCTCAGGTTTCAAACCTAGCCTCCCTTCTCTAGGAAGGGGGTATTGTTTTATCCTGACTGGTATTTCTGGGTTCCTTATTGTTACTGAAAAGGGTTCAATATCTAACTTACCTACTGTTTCCGGGGTGTACCAGACTTCAGGATTTATTTTCTCTTCATCTATTACTCGTAAGGGACACAGTTTAATTCTTAGTGTTTCATTTTTTACTTCTAAGCCAATTCCTAATTCAATCATCAAATCTCGGCCCAATAAATTATAGTCTGCTTCAGGCATGAGTAGCAGGGACCCCATCCCTTCCTTAGAATGGGTTTCAAAAAACACATTGTAATAAGTAACTAAAGGTGATTTGCTGATCGAACAAGTTAAGCAAGAGGAACGAACCCATTGTGGCAGTCTTGAGAACTCCCTGTTTAACCAGAAGAGACATGTCCACAATGTTATCTTGCTACACCAACATGGGAACTCCTGTTTGACAAAAAGCTTAACCACAATGTTATCAGAATGTATTGTTTTAAGCTGATTCTGTGACCAACATTTTATCTAAACTACCTCAAGCAAGAAGCTACAGAGGGGCGTACCGAAGATGTCGAAACCGAAACCGACCTCCGTGAAGATAAAAAGAGCTGCTCAGCTTGCTTGAATTTGCGAGCCTTTGGTGGAGCTGCGA
>NC_071479.1:14358057-14442735 GCF_028500815.1 Rissa tridactyla
CCCAGGACACGGAGAAGGCTGAGATGCTGAATGACTTTCTCGCCTCGGCCTTCACCAGCAAGGGCTCCACCCACACCACCCAAGTTGCAGGATGCAAAAGCAGGGTCTATGAGAATGAAGCAGTGCCCACTGTAGGAGAAGATCAGGTTCAGGACCATCTGAGGAACCTGAAGGTGCATAAGTCCATGGGACCAGATGAAATCCATCCACGGGTCCTGAGGGAGCTGTCAGATGAAGTCGCCAAGCCTCTTTCCATTATATTTGAGAAGTCGTGGCAGCCTGGTGAAGTTCCTGCTGATTGGAAAAGGGGAAACAGAACGCCCATTTTCAAAAAGGGAAAAAAGGAAGACCCAGGGAACTACAGGCCGGTCAGTCTCACCTCTGTGCCTGGCAAGGTCATGGAGCAGATCCTCCTGGAAACGCTACTAAGGCACATGGGAAATAGGGAGGTGATTGGTGACAGCCAACTCGGCTTCACCAAAGGCAAACTCTGCCTGACATTGACAAATGTCTTACTCTTTGGTGTCTTTGGTGAAATTACAATAGAAACTGTGGCGGCTCTCTGTCAGTGAACGGACTTATTTCAGAGATAACTCACATAATACGTGTGCTTATTTTTGAACTTCAGTACCAATGTACCTTGACAGAAGAGGCTTGAAACACAAGGAAGCGCCTTCCTTCCCCGATTCTTTCAAAACACGCTGGATTCTTTCAGAACTGCTTGGGATGGGAAGTGGCTAATTGTACTAATATTGACTCCTCCATCCAACAAAGAAGGAACTGCAACATGCCATTACAAATTCTACTTTTGTAGCCCTCCAAAACACTGTCAAGTTGCTTTACAAATGCTAATCAATGTCTCCTGAAGTCTAGTAGGTTGAAACGCTCTGGCGATACCACTTGACTTGGTCATTGCAGAGTTGTATGGCGGAGAACAGAACTCCTGAGTTTTAATAAGAACCATTTTATTTGGAAAACAAATATACAGCTCTGGTGACAGAGTAGTAGTCTTGTCTACATCGGATGTCTACATCATTGATGTAGTCTTGTCTACATCTGCAGTGGCGCACGAAAGGGTATCTGGTGTGGGATCTGTCTCTCCCATGGCATCTCCGTCTGCAGTTGCATCTGAAAGACTACCTGGTTTCTGCAAGGGCGTCTGCAGCGGTATCTGTGTCTGCCACGGCCTCTACAACGGCATCTGCACCTGCAACGGAATGGGCGGTGGTATCTCTGATGGTATCAGTACGGGTGTCCCTGCCTGTATTGGTGCCGGCGTCTGTGAAGGTCTCTGTACGGTGCCTGTGTGCCCAATTGTACCTGTGTCTGCGTCTGTGCTGGCATCTGTCTGTGTCCTAAGTCTGTGCGTGGCGGGAGTTCTGCTGTCCAACAGGAGTCCAACGCCCTGTCCGTGTTGGCCTTCATGCGCGCTGCCAGGCGGGAGAACCTCCGTCCGCTGGAAGTGCCCTCCAGGCTGAAGAGGCGCTCCAGTAAGGAAAGGCAGCAGCTCTGCTGCAGCAGCCAGGCCAGCCTCTTCATCCTGCTGCACGAGAGAAACTGCTGGGCCCAGAGGCTCTCGCTGTACAGCGCTAAATCAGCCAGGGCTGGGGGAAAGCAGGGCGGCGGACAAGCCAGTCGCACCTCCTGGGAGGAAAGGGAGCTGATGGAGAGGAAGGGGGCAAACAAAGCAGTGCCGCCAGGGGAAGCTGACCGCTCGAGAGGGCGCGTTGGCGCTACAGCGCCCGGGGGCCCAAGCAAAGCTGGGAACCGGCAAGAAAAGGGTTATCGCCCTCTGAGCTTCCTCGCTCTCACACCTCACCCCCACCCACTGCTCCTTCCCCGTCTCCTGAGCCCTGCCCCTCGTCAGCCTCTACTCCCTGTTTGCAGCTCTCTGTCCCCAGCCACCACCAAGGCCCTGCCGCCGTCGACGCGTGCCGGCAGGCACAGCCCCGGCTGTGAGCTGCTTTTTACCCAGGGGGGAAGGAGCGTGCAGGGGGGAGGGAGTGTGGGGCTCTGTCGTTCCCCATTCCACCCGCATATCGCTCCTTAACCCCTCGGTCCTGTAAGGGCCGTGCGTCAGGTCACGTGTGGCCTCAAGCCCAGGCAGGTCTGGGACCAGGTAGGAAATGGCTCTTCCTCCCCTAGGTTCTCAGTTCTGCTCCTTACCGGCCCTTCTGCAGAAGGCAGGCTGCTCTTCTCACGTAAGCGACACAAGGCAACTTTTCCACCTGAGCCTTGACAAAGGCGCCAAGGAAGGTCTCGGGGAAGTTCCTTCTGAGCAAGCTCAAAGCCTGCCTCATCATTTTCTCTGCCAGCTGAAGGCGTTGCATACACCAGCAAACCTGCAGAGGAAAAGGGAAACACCCTGATCTGCTCGAGTCGGCCAAGAGACTGCCGGAGTCTGCCGGTGGCTGGTGATGCCAGGGATAGCCCCTGCAGCCGGGGAAAGCATCCAGCTCCATCCCCCAGGACACCCCTCCAGACCTCCCCGTCTCTTTACCTCCCCTTTGAGGCTGAAGAAGGTGGCCTCTTCAAAGCAGGCTATCGCAGTGGCTTTCATCTTCCTCAGGACCTCCGCTTCGTTCAGCTTCATGAGGGCCTTTGCGCAAGCACAGAGAGAGCAGGCGAGCGTGATGCAGAGCCCATGGCCGGCCTCGTCCTCCCCTGTTGCCTCTGGCATCTGTCTTAAGAGGGCCCGTTTCTCCCCCTGCTGATGCCCGCCCCAACACAGTCACGCCGGCTCAGAGCACAGGCACCAGTGCTCCTTCAGATCCCCTCCCTGCTAATTCCCCTCCTGCTATGGGCACGGTGGCCTGTGTCTCCGTCCACAGAAGAGGCAAGCCGGAGGAAGAAGTCAGGCTCTGACCCCAGCATGTCCCTTCCAAGGCCCCGTCAAGGCATGCCCTATTGCAGCGGTGAAGTTGTCCTGCCCAGAGCCAGCTGACTGAGAGGACTCCGTGCACGGTGGGCACTGGCGAGCGAGGCAACTCACCATGTAGCTGTTGGAGACGTGCAGGTAGGCAGCAGCACACTCCAGAAGGTAGTAAAAGGCTCGGTCGGCATCGCCCATTGCCACGTAGTGGCGAGCCAAAGGCACAAGCACCGATTCCACGATGGCTCGGCATTCACACCAGTGTGTGCCGTTGTGCTGCCTGTCGGTCTCGTCGGGCAGCTCAGTTGTCTCTTCGCCCTCTGGCAGAAGCCGCTCCGCCACACTAGTCAGAGCACCGTTCCCAGGGGAAGAAGAGAGCAAAGAATGCACAGGCATCACCTACACTGGTCTTTTGCCCCACAGAGAGGCCATCAAAAGCCCTTTGTTCAAAAGAGAGCGCGAGCCCACGGGCAGGCATGACTCCTACAGCTGCTTTGTAGCCAGGGAGAAGAAGACAAGCTGGGCTTTCTGTCACCTCCCCCAGGCAAACCACCTGGCTCCCTTGTGGTGGCTTTTTGCCTGCAGATCTTGTAGCGCTCCTCTCGAGGAACTGGAAAGCAAGGCCTGCTCCAGGGTAGTGTGACCATCACTAGGAGCCCACGGGCTTCCTCCAGCACTGTCTCACCTCCGTGGCCATCTCTTCCCCGCTCCCACCTCACAGAAAGCCTCTTCCTTAAGCTAGAGTCACAACCGGCAGGCAAATGCCAGCGCTTCCTTGGTCTCCTCTGGAGACCCCTGAGGCCCCTGCCTTTACAGAGAATCAAACCCTTGTCTGCTCACCCAGTTTCCTCCTCCATGAAAGCCTGCTGCTCTGCGGCATCTGCAAAGAAAACAGGGGGTTAGACACCTCCTCGCCTGCCCCAGGGGAAGAGCTGCTCTCGCTCTCCCACTGGGCTTCAAGGACCCTTGCGAGGGTGCCGACACGCTGAGCAAAGTCTGCGGTGGTTGTCCTCAGCTCCTGGGCTCGTCCCCGGCAGACCTCCTCCCAGCCGATCCCCAGCATACACCCCTGGGCTCCTGGAGGGCCCGGGCTGTGGAGCACGGTGCACAGCGTACCCCCAGTGGCGTGGGTCCTATCCTGCTTCAGCTCTTCTCCAGCCAGCACCAAGGCCTCCCAGCTGCATGAGTCGCCTCCGTCGGCAGGGTCCCGACAGCTGCCTCCGTCCTGGCTGCTGGTGACGGCGAAGTGGTGGAAGGCGACAAACTCCCCTTGGCCGCAGCTCCTGCATTTGTGCGCGTGCTGCTCCAGGAAGGCGGCACACTTGCCGCGCAAGGCGACTCGCTGCCTCCCGGGACACAGCTCGTACGCAGCCTTCTGCAGCAGCGGGACGCAGAAGGCCAAGACGCCAGGCTGCTGCTCCTCGGTCCTCGTGCTGGGAGAGGGCCTCTGCACACCTGCAAGGCAAAGGGCCTTGGCATCAGCCCCAGCTCAGGGCCGTCGCAGCCGGGGCACGAGAGTCATGCCTTGGCGTGCACCCTTGCCAGCCAACCAGCACTGCTGCACACCGAGCCTTGCAGCACGGGGCAAAAGGGCCCAGCTTGCCTTGCTGACGCTAGCCCAGCCCCGCGGACACAGCGCTCAGCTGCGCTCCAGGCAGGAGCTGGGCATGTCACCACCAGCCCAAGCAAGCCCCGTCCAGCACTTTCTCCCTGCTCTTGGCAAGGCAGTCCCCAGCCTCCTGAGCTTCCTCCTGCGCCACAGGGGAGTCAAAGCTGAATAAAAGCCCGTCAAGGGCCCCGGGGCAACCTGGAGAGCATCTTTGATCAGGTGGCTGGGAGAGGATGTCAGGGACTCCACACGCCCTCCCGTGCCTGCGCTACGAGCAGCACTCGGGATGGCACTTGGTGGGAACCTCCCTCCAGCGCAAAGCTAGCGGGCTTTGAGACTGACCCGTAAGGTCTTTGAACAACCCATCGCAAAGAGCCGTGCCTGCCTGAGCCCCAGCCACCCCTCACGGCAGGGGAAGCGCACCATGCCCTGGGGAGCCCTGCCGGGACACAGCTGGGAGCTCCCTTGTCCACCTGCCCGCTACCACTTACTGCTCTCCACCTGCGAAGAGGTGGCTGGCCCCTCGGTAGGATCTTGCACATCTTCTGGCACCTCTGTGTTTTTCAGCCACCTCAGGATGTTGTCGCTCACCAGCTCGTCCAAGGAGGAATTCATATGGGTCCTGAGGCCAGTGGGAAGGATGTGCAACAGGAGCTGGGTGGTAAACACCGGCCCGATGATGGCTGCAAACTTCACAACCATCCGCGTGAGCGGCTGCATCCGATCCAGCTGAGTCAGCGCAATCTCTGTCAAGAAGAAACAACACGTCTCTCTTGCCTCTTCCCCATGCTGAGGCTGGAGAGGCTGGAAAGTTTCAACCCATGAGATGGGGTAGACTTTGGCCTCCTCTGCTTGCGGCTGCACCTACTGGGCAATCGCAACCCAGGGTAGGCATCTTCAAACTGGCTCCGCTCCTGATGGAATCGCAGGCCATGAGGCCTGGGGAAAAGCCAGATGCTCAAACAAATGCTCCCCCACCGAGGGCAGGGAGGGCAGGACCCAGCAGGTATGCGCATCCCATGATGTGCCCTACCAGATCTGGAGTAGGCTTTTGCCCAACAGCGCACACAGAGAACTTTCCCCACATCACAGGTGGACACAGAGCTCCCCACAACGCTTGCCTTAACTTGGCCAGACAATACTATTCCTTTCTCTTGGTTTTCTTTTTTTTTTTTTTTTGGACAAAGCCACTTCACAGCAGGAATACTTTAGCATGATGTTTCTTCACAATTCATAACAAATGTCTATGGCCAGAGAGGTTTGGTTTGGATTAAGTGCCTTGAGACCAGCATTAGCTGGGGAACTTAAAAAGAGAACAGCAACACAGATGCTGCGTCAAAGTTGGGACAGAGGCAAGTCAAAGCCTTTTCCCAGCAAAGTATTTGTTTTGGTGAGAAAAGGGAGCCATTTCAGTGTTGCACGGATAACCTTTTCTCTCCTACCTGCTGACGGAGAGCAGCCAGCAGGCTCACAGGAGGGGAAAGCGGCTGCCTGCAGCCCCAGGCCTGTTTCTGGTGGGACCGGAGCCCCCTTCCCAGCAGAGCCCCCACGCTGAGAGGGTGACTCTGCAGCACACGGATGCCCGGCCTCCCTCCAGCCCCTGCCCCGGGAAGGAGCCCCAGCACAGCCGACAGCCGGCAGAGCGGCGCTCGGCTCCTTACCTTTCAAGGGGATGGGCAGCGCGGTGTTCTCCAGGGTCACGCCTGGCCTGAGGAGGCAGACCCTCCCGTCATTCCCCGCCTCGGAGCTCCAGGTTGCTGCGAGGGATGAAGCCTCGGCTGCAGATGCTGGGCGGAGCAAGAGAGCACCGATAAGGCAGTTCGCAAAGCGACTCGCAGCTCGCGAGCGCTTCACGATTCACTTGGGATGGGACAAGTCGCCCCCGACATGGTCCAGTGCCTGCCCTGAATGTGGTGGTCATGAAGCAGAGCAAAACAGTTCCCACCAGTTCCCAGCCAGGGAAACTGCTGGTGCTAATGCAAGACGTGGCCTCAGTCCTGGCTCTTCCCAAGGCCGCGGCACTCTGGCTGGCATTGCTCTCTCGGATGGCATTACCACCGTTTTCTTCCGTTACCGGCACTCTTGTGGGGATTTATGGTTTGGCATTCAAGTTTCCTGGGCTCGTCCCTCACCTCAAGCTGGGGTTTGTTCTCAAGTGAGCTAGCCTTTGGCCAAGTTAAACTGCATGCCCATTGGAATGCCTAAGAAACACCACAAGCACATGTGCTTCGGAAGGATTTCCCCTGTGTTTTAGCCCCACAACCCCCGCCCCAAGAATGTAGGTCCCTCCGAGCCACCAGAACTCACTGCCCCTGCTTTGCCTGTCCCAACAGCAAGGCGCACAGGAGCCCGCACCTCCGCCAGACCAAGATCTGACTCTGCCCAGAGCCATGGGGGAACAACGGGGCAAGACTCTGCTGTGGAGAACACGCCACAGCAACTCGCTAGTCGCAGCCAAGGTGCTTACTGATCAGGCTCTCCCAGTTGTCCTTTGCTTTTCCAGACTGCCTCCGGGTGCAGAACTGGAGCATGTCGTTGGCACGAAGGCAGCGCAGCAGCTCCTCGCAGTAATATGGGATCCCTGAGCTGGTTCGGATCAGGAACCTGCACAGGAGCAGACCCGTCGGGGACCAGCACAAGGAAAGTAAGGTGAAACACAGTTCAGGTGGGCGGCCAGTCACTCAGGCATACCAGGGTAGCCAGCATCTTCATCACAGCTACACCTCACTTTGGAAAGGGATCGTCCTCCCACTGCCTTGGGATTTTGTGCCCCCTGAACCCTCCAGCCTTTGCCGAAGTCCACGGGAAAAGAATTGCGGACAATGCCCAAAGCGCAGAGCAGCGAGCCCTGCCTTTCTTCTCCTCAGGAGCCTGGAGAGGATGGACCTCTGCCCCGGGGAATCTCCCCCACAGCCCAGCCACCCAGACCAAGGCCTTTTCTGTTCACACCCAGACACAGCTGGGCTCAGGACTCTTCCTCCCTTCCTCCCTGTGCGGCAGCCAAGGCTGACACCTCCCAGGCTGGGTGTCTCGGGAGTTGCCCGCTCTCAGCGCACACCCACCAGGGTGAGGCATAACAAGCCGCCCACGCCTGGCACTCGCTAGAGTCCGGGATGCTTCTAGCGGCCCTGCGCTCCCTTGCCTGGGGGGCTGATTCCCTACCACGGTCAGCAGAGGTTCAGGCCCTCAGGAAGAGCTCCCCTGCCTCCAACTTACCTCACCAGATCCCTGGGGATGCTGACCACTCCGAGCTCCTTGCAGACTTTCTGCATCACAACTGAAGCTTTCAGCTTGTCCAGATGAAGATAAGTGATTTTCTGGGACGTGGCGTTGTCTGCTGCGGCTTTGCGAAAGCTCTCTGTTATCTCGTAGCCTGGGGCTAAGCTCATGACCATGAAGAGGGAGACCTTTTGGAGCACGGGTGACATGATGAACCAGGAGTCAGGGTCGATGAAATGGGCATTGTCGATGACAAATATGCCAAAATCTCCTGTAAGGGTCTGAAAAAAAGCAGGTTGCTCTGAGGGGAATCCAGTGGATTCTCAGCTGTCTTGCAGGGGACGAGATTTAGCCTCCGTCTCTTGAGAGGATGCTCTGAAGTCTCTCCCCAGCCACTTTCCCGCTCGGAAGCTTACTGACTCTTTGAGACTGGAGGGTCATACCTAACATCACTTGCCCTGCAGAAGGAGGGAGCTCGGGCAAGGGAACCCAGAAGACATTGTTCCTCCTCCAGGGCACACTTTACGGGAGGAAAGTCCTCGGGTGTGTTTGTGGGGCTGCGGGGGGAAGTGGGGGGGCGAGGGCTTTCTCGGGCTCTGACGGGCCATGACCCAGGTGCGCAGTCATCCCGCCTGCTCACACCTCAGTGGTACAGAGCCCGCAGACGGCAGGGTTTTTCCTTCTCTGACCCAGGGGGAAGGAAGGAGAAATGCTCACCTTCTCCAGCACTTTCACCCGAGTCGAGTGCAATTCCAGTCTTCTTTGAGTTTCATCCATCTCGCGAACATTGTCCGAAATGGGGAACTGGCCAGAAAAGCAGAGTCAGGGAGAAACACGGCTCCGGGGCTCGGCACACCTACCCAGCACGCAAGACCGCAGAGCCCACCGTCTCTGACAGCCTCAGCACCTCACCTCTGCCCAGCACAGGGGCAGGGAGCCGCAGCGGGGACTCCACCCAGAGCCTAAAGCAAAGGCCCTCTGCTGAGGGTCTCTGCAGAGCTGGGGCTTGGGCTGAGCCGGTTCTCTGGCTGTGGGAATCGTGGGCTGGCTGGGGCAGACCCCTCGCACAGCGGTGACCTCGGCACGAGGTCAGGAACAGCCGCTCTCCAGTGCCACTTCCAGGGTGCCGAACAAGGCACCGGGCACTGCGGATGCGGCGCAGGACACCAGCCCCACAGACAGGGAGCCCCCCGGGCCCAGGCATGGCAAATGCACACTGTGACCCCCGCAATGCCCACCCCGGAGCTAAGGCACTCCCAGCAGCGTGCCCACTCAAGGTCAGACCCAGACAAGCTCAGGAGAAGGCCTTCTCAACGTCCACAGGGGCCTCTGGCTCTCACCTTGACACCGAAAATGTCATTGAGGAGGCAGTAGCTGCTCTCTTCGATTGTCCCTTGCAGCTTTGTCTTCAGCACGCGCTGCCTGTCGCCGCGCGATTCACAGTCCTGGAGGCCCAGGGCCCTGGCCATCAGCATGCGGATGGCAGAGAAGGGCTGCCTCATGTCGATCTCCAGCAGTTCCAGGGCAACCACCCTGCGGTGCAAAAGCAAAAGGCACTGAGATTCCCCACAGCCCCAGCCTTCTAAGACAAGAGGGGCGGAGGTGCCCTTTGGGGGGAGCTCTTCAGCCCCCCATCTCCAAGCGCTTCCCACAGAAGGCCAAGCCTTTCCCTCCTCGTACGAGAAAGGGCACAGAGGGGCAGTTGCTGCCAAGCCAGCGGGAGAGCCGGGTCCAGAGCCTGTGTCTCTGCAGCGCCGGCCTAGGTCTCCCTACGTGCCCCCTGCAGAGGAACTCACGGGGCTGAGAGGCAAGAACGGAGCAAGTGGTGGGTTTGCCTTTGGGCTCCAGACCTTATCGGTCTGCCTGCCAGAGCACAGGCCCCCGTGCTCCTCCTGGGAAACACGCCGAGGGCGAGCAGGGCTTCTGAGACAGGCAGCCCTGCTGTCTCTGGGGTCTGGAGTGGGATGAAAAGCACTGAGCTTGGGCTCTTTCCTTCTATCTGCGCCTGACCCAGGGGGGAAGGAGGAAAGGCCGTGGCTCCAGAAGCCACCTCCAACTCCCCAAAGAGGCAGAGGCGGGAGCGGAGCACGCAGGTGCTCCCAGGCAGTGTCTCCAGGAGGCTCTGTCGGGAGGCTGCAGTCCAAGGGCCAGGTACCCTGGCAGAGGGGCTGGAGCGTTTCGCGGCTGTCAGGGGATGGGCAGGGGCAGCGTCGCAAAGCTACAGGTGGAAAACCTGTACCTGTGGCCAGCATCCTGGCCTAGAGAGGCCAGTTCAGCAAGTAAGTGGCTCTTTCCACAGCCCATCGTGCCCTCAACCGCCAGGATGTTCCTTTGGCCTGAATCCCTATAGGCGTTCAAGCAGCTGACAAAGAGGTCAGTCTCCTGCTTCCGACCTGCGAAGACAAACCAGAGAACGAGCTGCTGGGGGCGTGCTGAAAAGCAAAGAGCCGTCCCTTTTGCGGGCACCCTCCACCGCAGCTTCCCTCCCCGCTACCACATCGGCCAGCCTGCCGGCACCCAGGCCTCCTTCCCACCTCCTCGTCCACGCTTGGGCACCTCTGCCTTCCTCAGAGCAGTCACGGGGCCACCTGCTTGCCTGCCCCACAGCGCAGCCCCCTCGCCCTCTCCCCTATCCCACAGGCACGGAGATTCTGCCGGCCCCATGCGACTCCCCGCAGCGATCCAGCACGAGACTGTAAGGGATGACTGCAGCCGGTTCAGGCAGCTGCGTCCCAAACAGACTCAAAGCATCTCCTCGCTGTGCCGTGAGCTGCACAGCACCTCCCAGTAGCTAAGGCAGCGTCGCCAGTCCCGTTCTGGTTTGGTCCGGGCTAGAGTTAATTTTATTCAGCAATAGCCTGTACAGGTCTATGTTTTGTATTTGTGACCAAACATCGCTGTTGATAACACAACCAGGTTTTAGTTATGGCTGAAGAGCGCCTGCGCAGCGTCGAGGCCTTTTCCATTGCTCACGCTGCCCCGCTGGCGAACAGTCTGGGGGTGCACAAGAAGCTGGGAGGCGGCACAGCCGCCACAGCCGCCACAGCTGACCCCAACTGCCCAAAGGCCTATTCCAGACCATACAACGCCGTGCTCAGCAAGAAAATCCGGCGGAAAGGAGGAAGGGGGGACATTCGGAGTGATGGCATTTGTCTTCCCAAGTCACCGTCACACGTGATGAAACCTTGCTTTCCTCGAAATGGCAAGACGCCTGCCCGCCCATGGGAAGCGGTGAACGAATGCCTGATTTTGCTTTGGGCGTGTGTGCAGCTTTTGCTTTCCCTATTAAGCTGTCTGTATCTCAGCGCACCAGTGCTCTCACTTTAACCCTTCCGACTCTCTTCCCCATCCCACTGTGGGGAGCGAGTGGCTCTGTGGGGCTGAGCTGCCAAGCGGGGTTAACCCACAACAGGGCCCAAAACATTCGGCAAGACCCCGAGTGAATACAGGCATCCCCTGCCTCCTGACATTTCCGTGTCTTCGCCCAGATGCTGCCAAGAAAGCAGCTCTGAGGAGTAGAAGGAGGAGAACCCACCGTCAAAACTCTCCATCGATTTGGCAGAAGGAAATCTCTTTCCTGACCCCAAAGACAGGGATCAGTTTAGCCCCCAGGCTGTGAGCAGCTCCACAGTTGAAAGCAACCTTCCTACCAGCTCTGGAAGACAGCAGGGAGCAGCAGGCGCCCCACCTCGTTTTCCACCCAAAGATATCAAGCAAGCAGAGACCAAGACAGGCGGCGCTTTCTTAGGGCTGCTGCAGGCAACACCATCCCTGGTAAAAGCCTCTCCCTTCCCAGCAAGGCACTAAAAGTTACCAAGGGGAAGAACCTGGGCTTCAGAAGAGCAAGGCGTTCTCCACCTACCCAGCAAGGGGACGTACTCCGACCTCTTCTTGGTAAGACCCACGCCAAAGATGCTACAAGCAGGGGAAAAGACAACACAAGTCAATGAGATGGTGAGAAGCCAGGGGACCTAGAGAAGCAGCCTGGCGTGGTAGGGAAGGAGGTGCTCCTCGGGTACCGGCTTTTCTCTGGAGCAGGCTGTTATCCCCTGCACGCTTTCCCAGCCAAAGTTCAAGCTGACACGCTACGACAGCTTCAAGCGTAAAGAAGCCCAGCGGCCACGGTGGGACAGGAGAACATATCAAGAGTCCATCCCCAGAGGCCAAACCCAGAGAAACAGGAGAAGACACGTGAAAGAAGCCAGGGCGTGCTGTTGGCTGGGAGACAGCTTTACCACTTTGGCCAAGAACACCAAGCGTCTTTGAAAGGGGGACTTGTGTCCCTGAAGGGCTTGGGACGCCAAGCACCTGGCACCTTTGGCTCAAGTCTTCCCGCAGTCTCAAAGAGACGGCAGTGGTAACCTTCAAACCGTCCTCTAAAGGGAAGGTGAAATCCTGGCCCAGAAGAGCTGAGATTTCTGCAGGAAGACCTGAGGAAGAGTGTCCCGATGGTCCACGTTTCCCCATGGGGACCAGACTGGCCCAAAGCTTCCTGCTCGGAGCAGCTGGGACAGAAAACTCCTTGGGTCAGCATTCCCAGGGCACGTGGTGGAGCAAGCACAGCACGGAAAGCACAGCCCAAAGCCCTTTAGACCCAGCCCACAAGGCCAGGTTGTGTCTACCAAGACAGACAAACCTTCCCCATGCCTGTGGTTTCACTCCTGCTCTCTCAGCAGCTGGAGACAGCAGGGGAGAGGGGCAAAAAGCCTGCCACGCCAGGGCTTCCGACCGTCTCGGAGGACACTCACCTCTCCTCGGTGACCCCCACGTATTGATAGACAGGGCCAGGCTGCCTGAGGCCTTTCATCTCTCTCTCAGGCAGCTCCTTGAAGTAGGAAGCGGGCAGCCGGGAGGCGGCGTAGGTCACTGCATCACAGGACACCAGCCCAGGGTAGTGCACCATCATCCGGGCAGCCAAGTTCACCTTCCGGCCAAGGACTGCCAGAGGGAGAGCACGCGTTAGAGAGAGAGAGCATGCGTCGGTGTGGCCCGTGCCACCAGCCCCGCGGCACCCTTCCAGGCCAATACCTGTGTATTCGTGTCTCAGCGGGTGGCCAGTGACTCCGCAGAACACCGTCCCTCTGGTAACTGCCACAGACATTGTCCTGGCACACAGAGAAACAGCAGGGCTTGAGCAGCGCCCCAGGCGCAGTCCTGCCCGCCTGGCTTCATCCCTTCCCACACCTCCCCTCGGTGCCAGCCTGGGCCACCGGCTGTGCTGCCCTGCCAGCGTGGGTCTCGGGGACGTGGAGAGCTCAGGGGTGCAACATCTGCAGGTTGCAAGGGACAAGGGGCAGGGGCAGAGCACGGGCAGGGCCACAGCCCTCTTGTGAGCAAAGAGAGAGGGAAGAAGGCGCCCGCCATGTCACCGCCTGGCGATGACAGCCACTTGGGATCAGGTGGCTGGGCCCCATCCCCGTTCATGGGGCAGTGGCCCAGAAGGGCCTGCCTCTGGCCGCAGCGGCCTCTGGCCCTCACGAGGGCTCTTTCCAGCACGGTGGCCAGCAGAGTGTGCTTGGAGGGACTCCGTCTGGCTGCCGTGGGCTGAGCCCAGGGGTTGCCTGCACCTCTCAGGGCACTGCCTCCTTCCTGCCAGGGACAAGGGAGAGCAAGCTAGAAGGCACATCTCTTTCTGGGAAGCCCCCTTGCGCCGTCCCAGGCAGCATGCACCCCGCCGACCCCCGCCACACACTCACTCTGTTTCCTTGAGCATGGTGGAGCACGAGTTGAAGATCTCCAGAGCACTCTGCAGGGCGTGAAGGCTCTCGCAGGGCAGCTTGTTTCCAGGGAGTCCCAGCACGCAGAGGAACGTGCAGCCCTGCCCAGGACAGATGTGGAACATGTTGCTACAGCGCCTAAGAGGGAGTCTCTCCCTCGCGCTCACTGCCCACCCTCTGGCGCTGGGGGAGGCCACCGTTCCCCCCCACTCACTTTATCACACAGGAGGACTTTGTTGATGTGGCCCTTGTGAGGAGAGAGGATTTCTAGCATCACCCTGCTGGCCTCCTTGAGGACGGTGCTGAGATGCTCCGAGCTGGTACCTGCAGCAAGCTGCAGCTGGACAAAGATGCAGGTGACTGGCCGTAGCTCAGAGAGGAGGTCCATGGGCAGTCCTGCATCGAGCTGGAAGACAAGAGCACGACGGCTTCACCAGCCTGCTCTCCCGGGCTCTTACTGCCCACACCAGTACCGAGGGAGAGCAGGCGTGCTGGCGATAGCGGGTAATAGCAGAGGAAGGGATAAATCCTCCTCTCAGTGCAAAAGGGCGGGCAGGCCGCCCAGCCTGCGGCAGGCAGACGCCGAGTCATAACACAAATGACAAAGGAGAGAAGGCTGCTCCGCTAACACGCCATCTGGGGACCGGTACGGACATGAGGGGAGACCCTCAGGGATGCTCCAGGGACTTCAGGGGAATCTCCCCTTTATCCCACCATCGTGTCCGCGGCACACCCAGAACCATAGCCACGGAAAAGACAGAGGGACAGGAGTCCTCCTCCTGCCACCCATGTCTCTCTGAGGACAACGCAGACAATGGTGCAGCACCGGTGCCCCTGGGCTCAGTTTCCCTGCGTTGTCATCGCAGGGCGCATTTTCTTTGATTGGTCTGTTCCCATAAGAGCTCCATCTCTGCAAGGCACCACTTCTTCTGCCCTCCGAAAATGCAGCCCCCAGCAGCGGTGGCCTTGCCGTACCTTCCCGAGAGCAGCGACTGGTATGTACTTCCTAAGCACATCCTCGGCGTTCAGGTCACTGGGCAAGAGAAGAGCAGGCCTCATGGCACCTGAGGAGAGAAAAGGCAGGTGGTCGCTGGGTGGACGGGACTACGAGCTGTTGCAAAGCAGGGCCTGGCCCTGGAACCGGGGGAGAAAGAGTCTTCTGCGCTTGCTCATGTTGCCACCTCCAGATGCTGAGGGCAGAGCTCTCCCCTGGAAGGAGGAGGCGGCAGCAGCCACCGCCCTGGGAGGCCCAACAGCCTGAGTGCTAACGGACAGAGGGAAGCGGGAGGAGGTGGTTCCTCTCTGGCCCCTGAAGCAGCAAAGCCCCACCTTTCGGGACAATCACAGAGCAAGGGGAAGTGGGCACTCACCTTCCCTTTTTGAGCGGTGTCTCACTGGGTCTTGTACGAGCTTGCGTAAGGCGTCTTGGCATTCGGACCAAGGCATCGGATCCATGCCCGTCACCTGAAGACACACAGAATGAAAGCACTGCCACTGGCCTCCCCAGGACACCCAGGGGACAGAGCCTGCCCTCCACCGTCACTGCCCAGAGAAGGGGAGAAGTAGCCCACCTGGCTGGATGGGACAGCAGTGCTTCCTCAGAAGCACCGGAGCTGGACAGCCATTCTCCAAGCATGCCCATCTCCAAGCAACCACAGCACGTGAGGTGCTGTAAGAAATACGGCCCGTATTTCCCAGGAAAGCACTAATTGCTCTCCTCTAACAACTTCTCCAGCAGCATCACGTTACCGCCACTTGAAAGGCTCCATCTCACTTCATTAAACATTCCAAGACTTGAGCTCCTGAAATGATTTCTCAGCCTTTGGCACCAGATTAATTAGTTAATGGTTTTCAGAGCGCCCCGGACACGAGCGCTTTTGAAGTGCTGTTATTGGCGAATCTAGAGCTGTCGACGCTAATAAAAAATGCACTTATTCCTCGCGTTACTCTACACTTCTCACTTTAGTATTAATAAAAACACCTGTTTTTATAACGCTTCTCTTGGAGGCCTTTGGTCCTCAAACGACTAAATAGCCGCACAAAAACAAGCACAAAACCTCTCATCAGCTTTTCTGCACTGGCAGCAAATTTGCCTTTTCTGCGGCTTTGACGGGGAAGATCTGTAGCGACCCGGAACTCACAAACATGTCTCGCCCCAGGCATGCGACTACCTGAGCAGTGAGCGGAATCAGCCATGCAGGGTTTTCTTGCCGTGCCGCAGAAGGTGACGCTGGGAAAAGAAGAGAGGAGAAATGAGCCTGTTTGTCACGCCCAGCCAAGGGGGATGAGATGGGGGATCCCCACCTCACCTCTGCCCCTCAGGAGCGGGGCTGGGACAGATCCTCCGCGCAGAGAGAAGGGGCCTGGCGCGGATTTCATCTCCAGCCCTCTTCCTCAGCCCAAAGCCACACAACTCCCTCTCTTTCTCAGCCCCAAAACCAGCCACGCCAGCCCCTTTGCCAGCCCCAGCAGCACGAGTCCCACTCTCCGGGTCAGGCCACAAACCGGCTCCCCCTCTCTGCTTCCCCTCTCTGCTTCGCCCCCCTCTGCAGCCCCCCTGGGCGACGCTGAGGGACAGCAGACACCCCACAGCCCGGCACACCCAGGGCCCCACCGACACTTTGCGGGGAGCGCTGGCAAACTGCGGAGGGCCCGGCCCCGCGTCCCTCCGGGGCGGCACCAGCACGGCCCGAGCATCGCTTTCTTACCACCCTGACGGGCTCCATTTCTCCGCCATCGCCGGCACCGCACCCCAAACCCCCCAGGACCAAGGCACCCTGCGGGGAGCCGGGCCCAGACACCCCCCTCCCACCCGTCAATGCCCCCCCTCAGCCCTCACAGCCCCACTCAGGGCCCTACCGGCCCCTCCACCACCCCTCGGGGCCGCCCACTCACCTTCACATGCTCCAGCTGCCTCACCACGTGCTCGCAGCGGCCCCGCGGGCCCAGCCCAACCAACCACCCGCCGGGCCCTGCTTTCCGCCCCGACCGCCCCGCTCCCATTTCCAGCCGGCCGCCATTTTCCCCCGGCCCGGCCCGCCCACGATGGGCGCCCATTGGCCACCGCTGCCCCATCGCCCGCCCCCTCCTTCTTGGGTTGCACCGCTCCATTGGCCCGCTGCCACTGTCAATCTCCACATTCGACCAATGGGAGCACAGCACAGCAGTCCAACCTTTTCCTTCCCTTCCCTCCCCTTTGCTTTCTCATTTTACTTCCCTTTTTCCTTCCCCTTTTGTTTCCCCTTCCCCTTTTCCTTCCCTTCTCCTTCCTTTCCAATGAGTCAAATCATGATGAGCCTGAAATGCCATGGATTTTTCATCTCCAAAACCACTTGCAAGGACACGCAGCACAAGGGTTACAAGTGGGAACAGGATTTTACTCTCTTTTGCTCAAAGCGGTTGCAGAGCAGATGCTTACAAGCACCATCGCAAAACAAGAGCTCTCACTCCAGAACAGCTGACGAGAGGCGCAGTCAGATGGGAGAAAACAGCCTTTTATTGTGGACGGACATGAGGTGCGGGAGCCCAGGAATGGCAGGGGTTCGGCTCCTGAAAGGAAATGGGCATCTACAGCGAGAGTCGGAAAGCACTGATGAACCCACAGAGGCAGGACTTGGTTGCCCTTTCTTTGGGAAACAGAGTGGACAAGGAGTAGTTTGTAGCCCAGAAGAGAGAGCTCTTGCGGGCATTGCCGAGGGGAGGGCTCTGGCACCGTATCCCCCATGGAAATGCCCTTAGAGGCCCCTGCGTGTGCAGAGGTGCTCAGTGCCCCTGTGCCACGCAGCAGGGCTCCATGGGGAGCCCCTGGGGAGCTGCCGTGGAGTTCTTCCCAAACCCTGCGCAGCACCGTCCCTTGCCCTCCCTTGCCAGCCCCTTGGACTGCCTTAGAGCAGTTTCCCCAGCTGGGAAAGATGGGTAGCGGAGCCTGGGACACACCTGGGCTTCTCCCTCCTCTTTTTCCGTCCCCATCTTTTGCGCTCTTCCTTCTTTCCTCTTCTTGCCAGCGTTCCCTCTCCTCATCCCAGGCCTCTTCTCTCTTCCTTTTGGGTTTTCAGTTTCCTGGAGGGAGCCTGCAAAGCTTTCCATCCCCCAGTGGGTTTAGATAGGTAAAGGCAGGATCAACTGGATTCATCACGTCTTGATGGAAGCAAAGCTGACTCCTTTAACCGTCTTTCCCGGGAAAGGCTCTTTAGTTCTTGTGCGCATCCTGGGGCATCTTCCGTGGTCTCTGGGGCAGTTGGAGGCAAAGCGGCGGGTGCCTAAAGCAGAAATGTTGGCGTTAGCAGGTGGCAAGGGACGCCCTACCTAAATCCAACAGAGCAAAAATATCAGGAAGAGGCAGAGCAGCTCCTTGAACTCATCGGGAACCTCCTCCTAGATGAGACGCCTTGTCCCAGGGTTTGTGGACCTGCCCTACCTTTGCCATTTCCCGTCCTCTCACCGCATCTACCCCTGCTGCTTTCTGGAGGACGAGCAGAGAGGGTGGTGCGTCCAGGAAGGCTTTGGCCTGGTGCTCTACATCACCTTCCCCAGCAGGGCCACGTTGCTCTTCCAAAGGCAAATCTGGAAAGCAAAAACTCGTGTAGCCAAGTGACTTGTGGGAAGTGGACAACACCTAAAGCAAAACCCACCCAAAGCCCTCCACCAGCTTTCTGCTCTGGCTGTGAGAACCCTCAGTCCCTCCTCCTACCTCTGGATGTGTCCCTGGCTGCTGGCGACTCCTCAGCTGAGGGACTGGAAAGGCCAGACGCCTTGGCCCCAGTGGTTTTCTAAGAGGAACTCCACCAGCCCCTTCACCTGCACACGAGAGCCTTGCTTTCAGGGCAGGGGGCTGAAAAGTTGTGGAGCAGCCTTTCCCACTCCTCCCCCTTGCCTCCACGCAGAAGGCTGTGGCTGTGGGGCTGCTTTTGCAGGCAGCCAGCCCACCACCTTTTGCTCTTTTAAGCAAGTCCTGTGGTGACATGGTACCCCAGAGAGAATCGAGTCGGACAACGGGACTCATTTCCGAAACAGCCTCATAGACACCTGGGCCAAAGAGCATGGCATTGAGTGGGTATATCACATCCCCTGTCACACACCAGCCGCCGGGAAGCTAGAACGATACAATGGATCGTTAAAAACTACACTGAGAGCAATGGGTGGTGGGACTTTAAAACATTGGGATACACATCTAGCAAAAGCTACCTGGCTAGTTAACACCAGGGGATCTACCAATGGGGCTGGCCCTGCCCAATCAAAACTTCCACGTACCGTAGAAGGGGATAAAGTCCCCGTAGTGCACATGAAGAATACGCTAGGGAAGACAGTCTGGGTTAGTCCTGCCTCGGGCAAAGGCAAACCCATCCGTGGGATTGCTTTTGCCCAAGGACCTGGGTGCACTTGGTGCGTGATGTGGCAGCATGGGGAAGTCCGACGTATACCTCATGGGGATCTGATTTTGGGTGAGAATAGCCAATGAATCAAATTGTGTGCTGTTAATTGCTAAGTAACACTCTCACTGTATGTGCTCATTACTATAATTGCTATCAGTTGTACTATGAGTAAGGCACAGGGGTGATGGGATAAGAACTGACCTCAGCAGCTGGCGCCCAGCAACTTCCTCAAGATCTACGTCTTCAGCCCACGGATTGTGTGCATGAGCCACACCGGGTGCACCAGTCACAACCTCCGAAAATACAGCATGCAACAGACCAGCGCCACCCAGCATCTCACCTGCCCTGAGAGACTGTTCTAACAGGTGGAGCCCAAAGCCATGGATTAAAAGAACTCAACGGACGCTTTGGAGGGATGGCCCATAAACTAAGGGCATTATATCCGCATGAATATACATGTGTATATATATATATATGACAGGGGAAAGTGGTGGCAATTCATTGGAACCTGTAAGATCCGGGCATGGCATAGATGGTATGGAATAAGGGGTGGATGATGTCCTGGTTCCGGCGGGGATAGGGTTAATTTTTCCTGGCATTCCATGCCATGTGAGCCATGCCCACCCTGAGCTGCTGGCGGAGGGGGCAGGAAGTCACCGTTTGGAGCAGGCTGGGGCGTCCCGGGTCCGGTCGGTGAGCGGCGGGGAGCGGCGGTTCCGTAATCGTGTTTGTATATTCCTCTGTCCGTGTGATTGTTGTTGTTTGCTTGTTCCCTTTGCCGTTCTGTTAAACTGCCTTTGTCTCAACCCAAGAGTCCTGTATTGGGAAGGCCCGAGCGAGCGGCACATGGTTCTTTGTTGCCGTCTGAGGCCAAACCACAACATTCAGGTTTCATCACTACTGTGTTATCCTGAAGAACACTTCTAGAACACTGTTAGTATCATATAACGGTTAATATCACGCAGCTCGGAACTAAGTCTTCTCACCCAGGGTCGAATTTCCTTGGGGTACACATTGAGCTTCCCCATTCTCCAGCATCACCCACCAAGTACCTCCAGGTCCTTGAGCAAAAACAGTCCCACGAATGGGTTTGCCCTTGCCTGAGGCAGGAAAAACCCAAACAGTTTTCCCTAACCTATTCCTTTCATGCTGTTCTCCTGTCCCGTAGGGATAGAAGAGACTCTTTAGAGACCCAATTCAACAGTCCCATAAAAACAAAGAATGTTTCCACATTAATTGAGATATATATATACTTTTATATGTATATATATCTATACCTTGGTAGATCATAATTTCTCTTGGGAGTTATACCGTTCTCTTCTTTATACCTTATTATATTCTTACCATAGGTAAGAATGCCTTACCTATGATCCTAAGTAACAAACCAAAACCCGCTACTTATTGACTGCCCTCTGTGTTGTGCTCTGGTTCTGTAATGAAACGGTTGGTACTAACTACGAATTCCTGTGGAGGAGGAGAACGTAGTGTGCGGCAAACAAACCATCCAGCACTGTGCCGAGAATCAGAAAGCCCAAACCCGAGGGCTGAAGGATGAGTATGTGATGATACGTGCATAAATACGCGTGTTGTGTTCCTTGGGTTTTTTTTCTTCATTACTTCATTGGTAAGTAATGAAGTACTCTCCTCTACCTGTCCCCGAATGTCAACAGAGGAGGCTGTATTTCTTTCTTGCTAATTGCCTTTGGCGTGAAGTCGGCAACCTTGTATTTGAGATTCTGTGTGGGATGTTCCGGGTCAGTCTCACCTCGAGGACAAAAAGCCCAATGTTTGTATCTAGGACCAAAAACAACGGAGAAGATACTCTCCTCGTCATGTCGCGTTTTTAAAAAATGAGTGTTTTTCCTTCAGAAGCCAAACAGGTGGGGATGGGTCAGCTGAGACCCATTTTTTGAAATGTCAAGTCACCAAGCATGTGGTAGCTACAAATTGGAACCACAGAGAGCTTCTCATCATTGCTTTGAGCAATGCAGTAACTTTCACAGCTTCACAGGGAGACGCTCAAGAGTACTTGAAATACTGGAAATTTAATTTCACTTGGTGCAGTGGAGGCTCAGTAAAATGAAAAACAGGGTTTAAGCCAGCAAATCTACAAGCACAGGTCACTCGCCGAGGCAAACAGCTCCGGTGCTGGCACGTCGGCAGCAGAGCCGGGCAATGGTGGCGAAAAGGGGCTTTTTCCGAGTTTTTCTGAGGCCGGGAGAAGACCGGGCAGTGGCAGGGACCCGCAGGGAGCCCGCAGCTGACAGCTGATGCGAGAGCGTCTGACGAGGCCGGGGCGGAGCCTGCAGCAGCAGCGGCAGGTTTAAAGGAGGCGTAACCGCCACCAACGGTCACTGGCTGAGGCAAGTGAGCCTGCAGCAGCAGCGGCCAGCCCCCAGCCCCTTCAAAGGCGGCCCAAGGGAGTGCGGGGAACAGGGCGGGCAGACAGGGCATGGCGCGTCAGTTCGCGTGGAAGGGCGCAGGACGCTCGGGGGGGAAGGTCAGCCATGGTCTCCAACTGAAGGACGCAGCTTCCCGCATCTGCTGCACCTGCCAGAGCAGACGTGGCCGTACCAACTGAGCTCCCCTGGAAGCACGCAGCCCCCCAGGTCGCCGGCTGCAGAGAGTGCCTTAATCTCCCAGGGCTGGTGGGTGGTAGAAGAGGTGACAGCTGCGTGAGGTGCCACCAGGGGGATGATCTGCTCAGCCTGGCAGCAGAGCTGAAAGAGGAAACAGAAGGGCTGCGGAGCATCAGGGAGAGTGAGAAAGGAATGGATTGGTGGAAGCAGACTCTGACCTCCCTGAGTCAAAAACCAGAAGAGCCCCCAAAAAAACCCCGAGCTGAAGGAGATCTGGTCCCTTCGCCCTGCCACTGAAGGCAGTGGCCAAAAGGAGGCCAGTGAATGGAGGCTAGTCCCTACGAGGGGAGGGAAGCGAACTCCCTCCTTGCCCACATCCCCCGACCAGGTGCCTCTGCACAACAGGTATGAGGCTCTTGAGGAGGGAGGCCAGCCCATGGATGGCATGGAAGATGGTTTGGCTACACCAGAAGAGATGCCGGGACCAGCAAGGCCTACCCCCAGTTTAAAAACTGCCTCTGCAAGGGAGAAGAGGCGGGTTATAGTAGTAGGCCCAATATGCCGCGCAGACCCTCTTGACAGGGAGGTATGCTGCCTCCCCGGGGCCGGGGTCAGGGACGTCACTTGAAAACTTCCCAGCCTGGTTAAATCTGGCTAGGGGCATCAAGGATAACAAGAAAAACTCCTATGAGTACGTCACGGGTACAGGCAAGACTAGGGAAGGTGTGGGCCCTCTCAGGAAGGACACAGGAGACCTGGTCACCCAGGACACGGAGAAGGCTGAGATGCTGAATGACTTTCTCGCCTCGGCCTTCACCAGCAAGGGCTCCACCCACACCACCCAAGTTGCAGGATGCAAAAGCAGGGTCTATGAGAATGAAGCAGCGCCCACTGTAGGAGAAGATCAGGTTCAGGACCATCTGAGGAACCTGAAGGTGCATAAGTCCATGGGACCAGATGAAATCCATCCACGGGTCCTGAGGGAGCTGTCAGATGAAGTCGCCAAGCCTCTTTCCATTATATTTGAGAAGTCGTGGCAGCCTGGTGAAGTTCCTGCTGATTGGAAAAGGGGAAACAGAACGCCCATTTTCAAAAAGGGAAAAAAGGAAGACCCAGGGAACTACAGGCCGGTCAGTCTCACCTCTGTGCCTGGCAAGGTCATGGAGCAGATCCTCCTGGAAACGCTACTAAGGCACATGGGAAATAGGGAGGTGATTGGTGACAGCTTCACCAGTTTGGCTTCACCAAAGGCAAACTCTGCCTGACATTGACAAATGTCTTACTCTTTGGTGTCTTTGGTGAAATTACAATAGAAACTGTGGCGGCTCTCTGTCAGTGAACGGACTTATTTCAGAGATAACTCACATAATACGTGTGCTTATTTTTGAACTTCAGTACCAATGTACCTTGACAGAAGAGGCTTGAAACACAAGGAAGCGCCTTCCTTCCCCGATTCTTTCAAAACACGCGGGATTCTTTCAAAACTGCTTGGGATGGGAAGTGGCTAATTGTACTAATATTGACTCCTCCATCCAACAAAGAAGGAACTGCAACATGCCATTACAAATTCTACTTTTGTAGCCCTCCAAAACACTGTCAAGTTGCTTTACAAATGCTAATCAATGTCTCCTGAAGTCTAGTAGGTTGAAACGCTCTGGCGATACCACTTGACTTGGTCATTGCAGAGTTGTATGGCGGAGAACAGAACTCCTGAGTTTTCATAAGAACCATTTTATTTGGAAAACAAATATACAGCTCTGGTGACAGAAGAAGTCGGTAAAGTTGTCCTGAATGGTCCCTGTTTAAGAAAAACATCTGCCACGCTAACTGCACCTGCAACAGCACCTGCAACGTGGTCTCCATCTGCGTTTCCATCTTCAATTTTATCTGCATCCGCACCGGCATCCCCAAAGATGCCTTCCTCTGAAATGGTACCTGCATCAGCAACGCTCCCTCTGTCTGCAAGGGCATCTGCAATGCTCTCTGCACTCCGGTTGTGTCTACATCTGCAGTGGCGCACGAAAGGGTATCTGGTGTGGCATCTGTCTCTCCCATGGCATCTCCGTCTGCAGTTGCATCTGAAAGACTACCTGGTTTCTGCAAGGGCGTCTGCAGCGGTATCTGTGTCTGCCACGGCCTCTACAACGGCATCTGCACCTGCAACGGAATGGGCGGTGGTATCTCTGATGGTATCAGTACGGGTGTCCCTGCCTGTATTGGTGCCGGCGTCTGTGAAGGTCTCTGTACGGTGCCTGTGTGCCCAATTGTACCTGTGTCTGCGTCTGTGCTGGCATCTGTCTGTGTCCTAAGTCTGTGCGTGGCGGGAGTTCTGCTGTCCAACAGGAGTCCAACGCCCTGTCCGTGTTGGCCTTCATGCGCGCTGCCAGGCGGGAGAACCTCCGTCCGCTGGAAGTGCCCTCCAGGCTGAAGAGGCGCTCCAGTAAGGAAAGGCAGCAGCTCTGCTGCAGCAGCCAGGCCAGCCTCTTCATCCTGCTGCACGAGAGAAACTGCTGGGCCCAGAGGCTCTCGCTGTACAGCGCTAAATCAGCCAGGGCTGGGGGAAAGCAGGGCGGCGGACAAGCCAGTCGCACCTCCTGGGAGGAAAGGGAGCTGATGGAGAGGAAGGGGGCAAACAAAGCAGTGCCGCCAGGGGAAGCTGACCGCTCGAGAGGGCGCGTTGGCGCTACAGCGCCCGGGGGCCCAAGCAAAGCTGGGAACCGGCAAGAAAAGGGTTATCGCCCTCTGAGCTTCCTCGCTCTCACACCTCACCCCCACCCACTGCTCCTTCCCAGGCTCCTGAGCCCTGCCCCTCGTCAGCCTCTACTCCCTGTTTGCAGCTCTCTGTCCCCAGCCACCACCAAGGCCCTGCCGCCGTCGACGCGTGCCGGCAGGCACAGCCCCGGCTGTGAGCTGCTTTTTACCCAGGGGGGAAGGAGCGTGCAGGGGGGAGGGAGTGTGGGGCTCTGTCGTTCCCCATTCCACCCGCATATCGCTCCTTAACCCCTCGGTCCTGTAAGGGCCGTGCGTCAGGTCACGTGTGGCCTCAAGCCCAGGCAGGTCTGGGACCAGGTAGGAAATGGCTCTTCCTCCCCTAGGTTCTCAGTTCTGCTCCTTACCGGCCCTTCTGCAGAAGGCAGGCTGCTCTTCTGACGTAAGCGACACAAGGCAACTTTTCCACCTGAGCCTTGACAAAGGCGCCAAGGAAGGTCTCGGGGAAGTTCCTTCTGAGCAAGCTCAAAGCCTGCCTCATCATTTTCTCTGCCAGCTGAAGGCGTTGCATACACCAGCAAACCTGCAGAGGAAAAGGGAAACACCCTGATCTGCTCGAGTCGGCCAAGAGACTGCCGGAGTCTGCCGGTGGCTTGTGATGCCAGGGATAGCCCCTGCAGCCGGGGAAAGCATCCAGCTCCATCCCCCAGGACACCCCTCCAGACCTCCCCATCTCTTTACCTCCCCTTTGAGGCTGAAGAAGGTGGCCTCTTCAAAGCAGGCTATCGCAGTGGCTTTCATCTTCCTCAGGACCTCCGCTTCGTTCAGCTTCATGAGGGCCTTTGCGCAAGCACAGAGAGAGCAGGCGAGCGTGATGCAGAGCCCATGGCCGGCCTCGTCCTCCCCTGTTGCCTCTGGCATCTGTCTTAAGAGGGCCCGTTTCTCCCCCTGCTGATGCCCGCCCCAACACAGTCACGCCGGCTCAGAGCACAGGCACCAGTGCTCCTTCAGATCCCCTCCCTGCTAATTCCCCTCCTGCTATGGGCACGGTGGCCTGTGTCTCCGTCCACAGAAGAGGCAAGCCGGAGGAAGAAGTCAGGCTCTGACCCCAGCATGTCCCTTCCAAGGCCCCGTCAAGGCATGCCCTATTGCAGCGGTGAAGTTGTCCTGCCCAGAGCCAGCTGACTGAGAGGACTCCGTGCACGGTGGGCACTGGCGAGCGAGGCAACTCACCATGTAGCTGTTGGAGACGTGCAGGTAGGCAGCAGCACACTCCAGAAGGTAGTAAAAGGCTCGGTCGGCATCGCCCATTGCCACGTAGTGGCGAGCCAAAGGCACAAGCACCGATTCCACGATGGCTCGGCATTCACACCAGTGTGTGCCGTTGTGCTGCCTGTCGGTCTCGTCGGGCAGCTCAGTTGTCTCTTCGCCCTCTGGCAGAAGCCGCTCCGCCACACTAGTCAGAGCACCGTTCCCAGGGGAAGAAGAGAGCAAAGAATGCACAGGCATCACCTACACTGGTCTTTTGCCCCACAGAGAGGCCATCAAAAGCCCTTTGTTCAAAAGAGAGCGCGAGCCCACGGGCAGGCATGACTCCTACAGCTGCTTTGTAGCCAGGGAGAAGAAGACAAGCTGGGCTTTCTGTCACCTCCCCCAGGCAAACCACCCGGCTCCCTTGTGGTGGCTTTTTGCCTGCAGATCTTGTAGCGCTCCTCTCGAGGAACTGGAAAGCAAGGCCTGCTCCAGGGTAGTGTGACCATCACTAGGAGCCCACGGGCTTCCTCCAGCACTGTCTCACCTCCGTGGCCATCTCTTCCCCGCTCCCACCTCACAGAAAGCCTCTTCCTTAAGCTAGAGTCACAACCGGCAGGCAAATGCCAGCGCTTCCTTGGTCTCCTCTGGAGACCCCTGAGGCCCCTGCCTTTACAGAGAATCAAACCCTTGTCTGCTCACCCAGTTTCCTCCTCCATGAAAGCCTGCTGCTCTGCGGCATCTGCAAAGAAAACAGGGGGTTAGACACCTCCTCGCCTGCCCCAGGGGAAGAGCTGCTCTCGCTCTCCCACTGGGCTTCAAGGACCCTTGCGAGGGTGCCGACACGCTGAGCAAAGTCTGCGGTGGTTGTCCTCAGCTCCTGGGCTCGTCCCCGGCAGACCTCCTCCCAGCCGATCCCCAGCATACACCCCTGGGCTCCTGGAGGGCCCGGGCTGTGGAGCACGGTGCACAGCGTACCCCCAGTGGCGTGGGTCCTATCCTGCTTCAGCTCTTCTCCAGCCAGCACCAAGGCCTCCCAGCTGCATGAGTCGCCTCCGTCGGCAGGGTCCCGACAGCTGCCTCCGTCCTGGCTGCTGGTGACGGCGAAGTGGTGGAAGGCGACAAACTCCCCTTGGCCGCAGCTCCTGCATTTGTGCGCGTGCTGCTCCAGGAAGGCGGCACACTTGCCGTGCAAGGCGACTCGCTGCCTCTCGGGCCACAGCTCGTACGCAGCCTTCTGCAGCAGCGGGACGCAGAAGGCCAAGACGCCAGGCTGCTGCTCCTCGGTCCTCGTGCTGGGAGAGGGCCTCTGCACACCTGCAAGGCAAAGGGCCTTGGCATCAGCCCCAGCTCAGGGCCGTCGCAGCCGGGGCACGAGAGTCATGCCTTGGCGTGCACCCTTGCCAGCCAACCAGCACTGCTGCACACCGAGCCTTGCAGCACGGGGCAAAAGGGCCCAGCTTGCCTTGCTGACGCTAGCCCAGCCCCGCGGACACAGCGCTCAGCTGCGCTCCAGGCAGGAGCTGGGCATGTCACCACCAGCCCAAGCAAGCCCCGTCCAGCACTTTCTCCCTGCTCTTGGCAAGGCAGTCCCCAGCCTCCTGAGCTTCCTCCTGCGCCACAGGGGAGTCAAAGCTGAATAAAAGCCCGTCAAGGGCCCCGGGGCAACCTGGAGAGCATCTTTGATCAGGTGGCTGGGAGAGGATGTCAGGGACTCCACACGCCCTCCCGTGCCTGCGCTACGAGCAGCACTCGGGATGGCACTTGGTGGGAACCTCCCTCCAGCGCAAAGCTAGCGGGCTTTGAGACTGACCCGTAAGGTCTTTGAACAACCCATCGCAAAGAGCCGTGCCTGCCTGAGCCCCAGCCACCCCTCACGGCAGGGGAAGCGCACCATGCCCTGGGGAGCCCTGCCGGGACACAGCTGGGAGCTCCCTTGTCCACCTGCCCGCTACCACTTACTGCTCTCCACCTGCGAAGAGGTGGCTGGCCCCTCGGTAGGATCTTGCACATCTTCTGGCACCTCTGTGTTTTTCAGCCACCTCAGGATGTTGTCGCTCACCAGCTCGTCCAAGGAGGAATTCATATGGGTCCTGAGGCCAGTGGGAAGGATGTGCAACAGGAGCTGGGTGGTAAACACCGGCCCGATGATGGCTGCAAACTTCACAACCATCCGCGTGAGCGGCTGCATCCGATCCAGCTGAGTCAGCGCAATCTCTGTCAAGAAGAAACAACACGTCTCTCTTGCCTCTTCCCCATGCTGAGGCTGGAGAGGCTGGAAAGTTTCAACCCATGAGATGGGGTAGACTTTGGCCTCCTCTGCTTGCGGCTGCACCTACTGGGCAATCGCAACCCAGGGTAGGCATCTTCAAACTGGCTCCGCTCCTGATGGAATCGCAGGCCATGAGGCCTGGGGAAAAGCCAGATGCTCAAACAAATGCTCCCCCACCGAGGGCAGGGAGGGCAGGACCCAGCAGGTATGCGCATCCCATGATGTGCCCTACCAGATCTGGAGTAGGCTTTTGCCCAACAGCGCACACAGAGAACTTTCCCCACATCACAGGTGGACACAGAGCTCCCCACAACGCTTGCCTTAACTTGGCCAGACAATACTATTCCTTTCTCTTGGTTTTCTTTTTTTTTTTTTTTTGGACAAAGCCACTTCACAGCAGGAATACTTTAGCATGATGTTTCTTCACAATTCATAACAAATGTCTATGGCCAGAGAGGTTTGGTTTGGATTAAGTGCCTTGAGACCAGCATTAGCTGGGGAACTTAAAAAGAGAACAGCAACACAGATGCTGCGTCAAAGTTGGGACAGAGGCAAGTCAAAGCCTTTTCCCAGCAAAGTATTTGTTTTGGTGAGAAAAGGGAGCCATTTCAGTGTTGCACGGATAACCTTTTCTCTCCTACCTGCTGACGGAGAGCAGCCAGCAGGCTCACAGGAGGGGAAAGCGGCTGCCTGCAGCCCCAGGCCTGTTTCTGGTGGGACCGGAGCCCCCTTCCCAGCAGAGCCCCCACGCTGAGAGGGTGACTCTGCAGCACACGGATGCCCGGCCTCCCTCCAGCCCCTGCCCCGGGAAGGAGCCCCAGCACAGCCGACAGCCGGCAGAGCGGCGCTCGGCTCCTTACCTTTCAAGGGGATGGGCAGCGCGGTGTTCTCCAGGGTCACGCCTGGCCTGAGGAGGCAGACCCTCCCGTCATTCCCCGCCTCGGAGCTCCAGGTTGCTGCGAGGGATGAAGCCTCGGCTGCAGATGCTGGGCGGAGCAAGAGAGCACCGATAAGGCAGTTCGCAAAGCGACTCGCAGCTCGCGAGCGCTTCACGATTCACTTGGGATGGGACAAGTCGCCCCCGACATGGTCCAGTGCCTGCCCTGAATGTGGTGGTCATGAAGCAGAGCAAAACAGTTCCCACCAGTTCCCAGCCAGGGAAACTGCTGGTGCTAATGCAAGACGTGGCCTCAGTCCTGGCTCTTCCCAAGGCCGCGGCACTCTGGCTGGCATTGCTCTCTCGGATGGCATTACCACCGTTTTCTTCCGTTACCGGCACTCTTGTGGGGATTTATGGTTTGGCATTCAAGTTTCCTGGGCTCGTCCCTCACCTCAAGCTGGGGTTTGTTCTCAAGTGAGCTAGCCTTTGGCCAAGTTAAACTGCATGCCCACTGGAATGCCTAAGAAACACCACAAGCACATGTGCTTCGGAAGGATTTCCCCTGTGTTTTAGCCCCACAACCCCCGCCCCAAGAATGTAGGTCCCTCCGAGCCACCAGAACTCACTGCCCCTGCTTTGCCTGTCCCAACAGCAAGGCGCACAGGAGCCCGCACCTCCGCCAGACCAAGATCTGACTCTGCCCAGAGCCATGGGGGAACAACGGGGCAAGACTCTGCTGTGGAGAACACGCCACAGCAACTCGCTAGTCGCAGCCAAGGTGCTTACTGATCAGGCTCTCCCAGTTGTCCTTTGCTTTTCCAGACTGCCTCCGGGTGCAGAACTGGAGCATGTCGTTGGCACGAAGGCAGCGCAGCAGCTCCTCGCAGTAATATGGGATCCCTGAGCTGGTTCGGATCAGGAACCTGCACAGGAGCAGACCCGTCGGGGACCAGCACAAGGAAAGTAAGGTGAAACACAGTTCAGGTGGGCGGCCAGTCACTCAGGCATACCAGGGTAGCCAGCATCTTCATCACAGCTACACCTCACTTTGGAAAGGGATCGTCCTCCCACTGCCTTGGGATTTTGTGCCCCCTGAACCCTCCAGCCTTTGCCGAAGTCCACGGGAAAAGAATTGCGGACAATGCCCAAAGCGCAGAGCAGCGAGCCCTGCCTTTCTTCTCCTCAGGAGCCTGGAGAGGATGGACCTCTGCCCCGGGGAATCTCCCCCACAGCCCAGCCACCCAGACCAAGGCCTTTTCTGTTCACACCCAGACACAGCTGGGCTCAGGACTCTTCCTCCCTTCCTCCCTGTGCGGCAGCCAAGGCTGACACCTCCCAGGCTGGGTGTCTCGGGAGTTGCCCGCTCTCAGCGCACACCCACCAGGGTGAGGCATAACAAGCCACCCACGCCTGGCACTCGCTAGAGTCCGGGATGCTTCTAGCGGCCCTGCGCTCCCTTGCCTGGGGGGCTGATTCCCTACCACGGTCAGCAGAGGTTCAGGCCCTCAGGAAGAGCTCCCCTGCCTCCAACTTACCTCACCAGATCCCTGGGGATGCTGACCACTCCGAGGTCCTTGCAGACTTTCTGCATCACAACTGAAGCTTTCAGCTTGTCCAGATGAAGATAAGTGATTTTCTGGGACGTGGCGTTGTCTGCTGCGGCTTTGCGAAAGCTCTCTGTTATCTCGTAGCCTGGGGCTAAGCTCATGACCATGAAGAGGGAGACCTTTTGGAGCACGGGTGACATGATGAACCAGGAGTCAGGGTCGATGAAATGGGCATTGTCGATGACAAATATGCCAAAATCTCCTGTAAGGGTCTGAAAAAAAGCAGGTTGCTCTGAGGGGAATCCAGTGGATTCTCAGCTGTCTTGCAGGGGACGAGATTTAGCCTCCGGCTCTTGAGAGGATGCTCTGAAGTCTCTCCCCAGCCACTTTCCCGCTCGGAAGCTTACTGACTCTTTGAGACTGGAGGGTCATACCTAACATCACTTGCCCTGCAGAAGGAGGGAGCTCGGGCAAGGGAACCCAGAAGACATTGTTCCTCCTCCAGGGCACACTTTACGGGAGGAAAGTCCTCGGGTGTGTTTGTGGGGCTGCGGGGGGAAGTGGGGGGGCGAGGGCTTTCTCGGGCTCTGACGGGCCATGACCCAGGTGCGCAGTCATCCCGCCTGCTCACACCTCAGTGGTACAGAGCCCGCAGACGGCAGGGTTTTTCCTTCTCTGACCCAGGGGGAAGGAAGGAGAAATGCTCACCTTCTCCAGCACTTTCACCCGAGTCGAGTGCAATTCCAGTCTTCTTTGAGTTTCATCCATCTCGCGAACATTGTCCGAAATGGGGAACTGGCCAGAAAAGCAGAGTCAGGGAGAAACACGGCTCCGGGGCTCGGCACACCTACCCAGCACGCAAGACCGCAGAGCCCACCGTCTCTGACAGCCTCAGCACCTCACCTCTGCCCAGCACAGGGGCAGGGAGCCGCAGCGGGGACTCCACCCAGAGCCTAAAGCAAAGGCCCTCTGCTGAGGGTCTCTGCAGAGCTGGGGCTTGGGCTGAGCCGGTTCTCTGGCTGTGGGAATCGTGGGCTGGCTGGGGCAGACCCCTCGCACAGCGGTGACCTCGGCACGAGGTCAGGAACAGCCTCTCTCCAGTGCCACTTCCAGGGTGCCGAACAAGGCACCGGGCACTGCGGATGCGGCGCAGGACACCAGCCCCACAGACAGGGAGCCCCCCGGGCCCAGGCATGGCAAATGCACACTGTGACCCCCGCAATGCCCACCCCGGAGCTAAGGCACTCCCAGCAGCGTGCCCACTCAAGGTCAGACCCAGACAAGCTCAGGAGAAGGCCTTCTCAACGTCCACAGGGGCCTCTGGCTCTCACCTTGACACCGAAAATGTCATTGAGGAGGCAGTAGCTGCTCTCTTCGATTGTCCCTTGCAGCTTTGTCTTCAGCACGCGCTGCCTGTCGCCGCGCGATTCACAGTCCTGGAGGCCCAGGGCCCTGGCCATCAGCATGCGGATGGCAGAGAAGGGCTGCCTCATGTCGATCTCCAGCAGTTCCAGGGCAACCACCCTGCGGTGCAAAAGCAAAAGGCACTGAGATTCCCCACAGCCCCAGCCTTCTAAGACAAGAGGGGCGGAGGTGCCCTTTGGGGGGAGCTCTTCAGCCCCCCATCTCCAAGCGCTTCCCACAGAAGGCCAAGCCTTTCCCTCCTCGTACGAGAAAGGGCACAGAGGGGCAGTTGCTGCCAAGCCAGCGGGAGAGCCGGGTCCAGAGCCTGTGTCTCTGCAGCGCCGGCCTAGGTCTCCCTACGTGCCCCCTGCAGAGGAACTCACGGGGCTGAGAGGCAAGAACGGAGCAAGTGGTGGGTTTGCCTTTGGGCTCCAGACCTTATCGGTCTGCCTGCCAGAGCACAGGCCCCTGTGCTCCTCCTGGGAAACACGCCGAGGGCGAGCAGGGCTTCTGAGACAGGCAGCCCTGCTGTCTCTGGGGTCTGGAGTGGGATGAAAAGCACTGAGCTTGGGCTCTTTCCTTCTATCTGCGCCTGACCCAGGGGGGAAGGAGGAAAGGCCGTGGCTCCAGAAGCCACCTCCAACTCCCCAAAGAGGCAGAGGCGGGAGCGGAGCACGCAGGTGCTCCCAGGCAGTGTCTCCAGGAGGCTCTGTCGGGAGGCTGCAGTCCAAGGGCCAGGTACCCTGGCAGAGGGGCTGGAGCGTTTCGCGGCTGTCAGGGGATGGGCAGGGGCAGCGTCGCAAAGCTACAGGTGGAAAACCTGTACCTGTGGCCAGCATCCTGGCCTAGAGAGGCCAGTTCAGCAAGTAAGTGGCTCTTTCCACAGCCCATCGTGCCCTCAACCGCCAGGATGTTCCTTTGGCCTGAATCCCTATAGGCGTTCAAGCAGCTGACAAAGAGGTCAGTCTCCTGCTTCCGACCTGCGAAGACAAACCAGAGAACGAGCTGCTGGGGGCGTGCTGAAAAGCAAAGAGCCGTCCCTTTTGCGGGCACCCTCCACCGCAGCTTCCCTCCCCGCTACCACATCGGCCAGCCTGCCGGCACCCAGGCCTCCTTCCCACCTCCTCGTCCACGCTTGGGCACCTCTGCCTTCCTCAGAGCAGTCACGGGGCCACCTGCTTGCCTGCCCCACAGCGCAGCCCCCTCGCCCTCTCCCCTATCCCACAGGCACGGAGATTCTGCCGGCCCCATGCGACTCCCCGCAGCGATCCAGCACGAGACTGTAAGGGATGACTGCAGCCGGTTCAGGCAGCTGCGTCCCAAACAGACTCAAAGCATCTCCTCGCTGTGCCGTGAGCTGCACAGCACCTCCCAGTAGCTAAGGCAGCGTCGCCAGTCCCGTTCTGGTTTGGTCCGGGCTAGAGTTAATTTTATTCAGCAATAGCCTGTACAGGTCTATGTTTTGTATTTGTGACCAAACATCGCTGTTGATAACACAACCAGGTTTTAGTTATGGCTGAAGAGCGCCTGCGCAGCGTCGAGGCCTTTTCCATTGCTCACGCTGCCCCGCTGGCGAACAGTCTGGGGGTGCACAAGAAGCTGGGAGGCGGCACAGCCGCCACAGCCGCCACAGCTGACCCCAACTGCCCAAAGGCCTATTCCAGACCATACAACGCCGTGCTCAGCAAGAAAATCCGGCGGAAAGGAGGAAGGGGGGACATTCGGAGTGATGGCATTTGTCTTCCCAAGTCACCGTCACACGTGATGAAACCTTGCTTTCCTCGAAATGGCAAGACGCCTGCCCGCCCATGGGAAGCGGTGAACGAATGCCTGATTTTGCTTTGGGCGTGTGTGCAGCTTTTGCTTTCCCTATTAAGCTGTCTGTATCTCAGCGCACCAGTGCTCTCACTTTAACCCTTCCGACTCTCTTCCCCATCCCACTGTGGGGAGCGAGTGGCTCTGTGGGGCTGAGCTGCCAAGCGGGGTTAACCCACAACAGGGCCCAAAACATTCGGCAAGACCCCGAGTGAATACAGGCATCCCCTGCCTCCTGACATTTCCGTGTCTTCGCCCAGATGCTGCCAAGAAAGCAGCTCTGAGGAGTAGAAGGAGGAGAACCCACCGTCAAAACTCTCCATCGATTTGGCAGAAGGAAATCTCTTTCCTGACCCCAAAGACAGGGATCAGTTTAGCCCCCAGGCTGTGAGCAGCTCCACAGTTGAAAGCAACCTTCCTACCAGCTCTGGAAGACAGCAGGGAGCAGCAGGCGCCCCACCTCGTTTTCCACCCAAAGATATCAAGCAAGCAGAGACCAAGACAGGCGGCGCTTTCTTAGGGCTGCTGCAGGCAACACCATCCCTGGTAAAAGCCTCTCCCTTCCCAGCAAGGCACTAAAAGTTACCAAGGGGAAGAACCTGGGCTTCAGAAGAGCAAGGCGTTCTCCACCTACCCAGCAAGGGGACGTACTCCGACCTCTTCTTGGTAAGACCCACGCCAAAGATGCTAGAAGCAGGGGAAAAGACAACACAAGTCAATGAGATGGTGAGAAGCCAAGGGGACCTAGAGAAGCAGCCTGGCGTGGTAGGGAAGGAGGTGCTCCTCGGGTACCGGCTTTTCTCTGGAGCAGGCTGTTATCCCCTGCACGCTTTCCCAGCCAAAGTTCAAGCTGACACGCTACGACAGCTTCAAGCGTAAAGAAGCCCAGCGGCCACGGTGGGACAGAAGAACATATCAAGAGTCCATCCCCAGAGGCCAAACCCAGAGAAACAGGAGAAGACACGTGAAAGAAGCCAGGGCGTGCTGTTGGCTGGGAGACAGCTTTACCACTTTGGCCAAGAACACCAAGCGTCTTTGAAAGGGGGACTTGTGTCCCTGAAGGGCTTGGGACGCCAAGCACCTGGCACCTTTGGCTCAAGTCTTCCCGCAGTCTCAAAGAGACGGCAGTGGTAACCTTCAAACCGTCCTCTAAAGGGAAGGTGAAATCCTGGCCCAGAAGAGCTGAGATTTCTGCAGGAAGACCTGAGGAAGAGTGTCCCGATGGTCCACGTTTCCCCATGGGGACCAGACTGGCCCAAAGCTTCCTGCTCGGAGCAGCTGGGACAGAAAACTCCTTGGGTCAGCATTCCCAGGGCACGTGGTGGAGCAAGCACAGCACGGAAAGCACAGCCCAAAGCCCTTTAGACCCAGCCCACAAGGCCAGGTTGTGTCTACCAAGACAGACAAACCTTCCCCATGCCTGTGGTTTCACTCCTGCTCTCTCAGCAGCTGGAGACAGCAGGGGAGAGGGGCAAAAAGCCTGCCACGCCAGGGCTTCCGACCGTCTCGGAGGACACTCACCTCTCCTCGGTGACCCCCACGTATTGATAGACAGGGCCAGGCTGCCTGAGGCCTTTCATCTCTCTCTCAGGCAGCTCCTTGAAGTAGGAAGCGGGCAGCCGGGAGGCGGCGTAGGTCACTGCATCACAGGACACCAGCCCAGGGTAGTGCACCATCATCCGGGCAGCCAAGTTCACCTTCCGGCCAAGGACTGCCAGAGGGAGAGCACGCGTTAGAGAGAGAGAGCATGCGTCGGTGTGGCCCGTGCCACCAGCCCCGCGGCACCCTTCCAGGCCAATACCTGTGTATTCGTGTCTCAGCGGGTGGCCAGTGACTCCGCAGAACACCGTCCCTCTGGTAACTGCCACAGACATTGTCCTGGCACACAGAGAAACAGCAGGGCTTGAGCAGCGCCCCAGGCGCAGTCCTGCCCGCCTGGCTTCATCCCTTCCCACACCTCCCCTCGGTGCCAGCCTGGGCCACCGGCTGTGCTGCCCTGCCAGCGTGGGTCTCGGGGACGTGGAGAGCTCAGGGGTGCAACATCTGCAGGTTGCAAGGGACAAGGGGCAGGGGCAGAGCACGGGCAGGGCCACAGCCCTCTTGTGAGCAAAGAGAGAGGGAAGAAGGCGCCCGCCATGTCACCGCCTGGCGATGACAGCCACTTGGGATCAGGTGGCTGGGCCCCATCCCCGTTCATGGGGCAGTGGCCCAGAAGGGCCTGCCTCTGGCCGCAGCGGCCTCTGGCCCTCACGAGGGCTCTTTCCAGCACGGTGGCCAGCAGAGTGTGCTTGGAGGGACTCCGTCTGGCTGCCGTGGGCTGAGCCCAGGGGTTGCCTGCACCTCTCAGGGCACTGCCTCCTTCCTGCCAGGGACAAGGGAGAGCAAGCTAGAAGGCACATCTCTTTCTGGGAAGCCCCCTTGCGCCGTCCCAGGCAGCATGCACCCCGCCGACCCCCGCCACACACTCACTCTGTTTCCTTGAGCATGGTGGAGCACGAGTTGAAGATCTCCAGAGCACTCTGCAGGGCGTGAAGGCTCTCGCAGGGCAGCTTGTTTCCAGGGAGTCCCAGCACGCAGAGGAACGTGCAGCCCTGCCCAGGACAGATGTGGAACATGTTGCTACAGCGCCTAAGAGGGAGTCTCTCCCTCGCGCTCACTGCCCACCCTCTGGCGCTGGGGGAGGCCACCGTTCCCCCCCACTCACTTTATCACACAGGAGGACTTTGTTGATGTGGCCCTTGTGAGGAGAGAGGATTTCTAGCATCACCCTGCTGGCCTCCTTGAGGACGGTGCTGAGATGCTCCGAGCTGGTACCTGCAGCAAGCTGCAGCTGGACAAAGATGCAGGTGACTGGCCGTAGCTCAGAGAGGAGGTCCATGGGCAGTCCTGCATCGAGCTGGAAGACAAGAGCACGACGGCTTCACCAGCCTGCTCTCCCGGGCTCTTACTGCCCACACCAGTACCGAGGGAGAGCAGGCGTGCTGGCGATAGCGGGTAATAGCAGAGGAAGGGATAAATCCTCCTCTCAGTGCAAAAGGGCGGGCAGGCCGCCCAGCCTGCGGCAGGCAGACGCCGAGTCATAACACAAATGACAAAGGAGAGAAGGCTGCTCCGCTAACACGCCATCTGGGGACCGGTACGGACATGAGGGGAGACCCTCAGGGATGCTCCAGGGACTTCAGGGGAATCTCCCCTTTATCCCACCATCGTGTCCGCGGCACACCCAGAACCATAGCCACGGAAAAGACAGAGGGACAGGAGTCCTCCTCCTGCCACCCATGTCTCTCTGAGGACAACGCAGACAATGGTGCAGCACCGGTGCCCCTGGGCTCAGTTTCCCTGCGTTGTCATCGCAGGGCGCATTTTCTTTGATTGGTCTGTTCCCATAAGAGCTCCATCTCTGCAAGGCACCACTTCTTCTGCCCTCCGAAAATGCAGCCCCCAGCAGCGGTGGCCTTGCCGTACCTTCCCGAGAGCAGCGACTGGTATGTACTTCCTAAGCACATCCTCGGCGTTCAGGTCACTGGGCAAGAGAAGAGCAGGCCTCATGGCACCTGAGGAGAGAAAAGGCAGGTGGTCGCTGGGTGGACGGGACTACGAGCTGTTGCAAAGCAGGGCCTGGCCCTGGAACCGGGGGAGAAAGAGTCTTCTGCGCTTGCTCATGTTGCCACCTCCAGATGCTGAGGGCAGAGCTCTCCCCTGGAAGGAGGAGGCGGCAGCAGCCACCGCCCTGGGAGGCCCAACAGCCTGAGTGCTAACGGACAGAGGGAAGCGGGAGGAGGTGGTTCCTCTCTGGCCCCTGAAGCAGCAAAGCCCCACCTTTCGGGACAATCACAGAGCAAGGGGAAGTGGGCACTCACCTTCCCTTTTTGAGCGGTGTCTCACTGGGTCTTGTACGAGCTTGCGTAAGGCGTCTTGGCATTCGGACCAAGGCATCGGATCCATGCCCGTCACCTGAAGACACACAGAATGAAAGCACTGCCACTGGCCTCCCCAGGACACCCAGGGGACAGAGCCTGCCCTCCACCGTCACTGCCCAGAGAAGGGGAGAAGTAGCCCACCTGGCTGGATGGGACAGCAGTGCTTCCTCAGAAGCACCGGAGCTGGACAGCCATTCTCCAAGCATGCCTATCTCCAAGCAACCACAGCACGTGAGGTGCTGTAAGAAATACGGCCCGTATTTCCCAGGAAAGCACTAATTGCTCTCCTCTAACAACTTCTCCAGCAGCATCACGTTACCGCCACTTGAAAGGCTCCATCTCACTTCATTAAACATTCCAAGACTTGAGCTCCTGAAATGATTTCTCAGCCTTTGGCACCAGATTAATTAGTTAATGGTTTTCAGAGCGCCCCGGACACGAGCGCTTTTGAAGTGCTGTTATTGGCGAATCTAGAGCTGTCGACGCTAATAAAAAATGCACTTATTCCTCGCGTTACTCTACACTTCTCACTTTAGTATTAATAAAAACACCTGTTTTTATAACGCTTCTCTTGGAGGCCTTTGGTCCTCAAACGACTAAATAGCCGCACAAAAACAAGCACAAAACCTCTCATCAGCTTTTCTGCACTGGCAGCAAATTTGCCTTTTCTGCGGCTTTGACGGGGAAGATCTGTAGCGACCCGGAACTCACAAACATGTCTCGCCCCAGGCATGCGACTACCTGAGCAGTGAGCGGAATCAGCCATGCAGGGTTTTCTTGCCGTGCCGCAGAAGGTGACGCTGGGAAAAGAAGAGAGGAGAAATGAGCCTGTTTGTCACACCCAGCCAAGGGGGATGAGATGGGGGATCCCCACCTCACCTCTGCCCCTCAGGAGCGGGGCTGGGACAGATCCTCCGCGCAGAGAGAAGGGGCCTGGCGCGGATTTCATCTCCAGCCCTCTTCCTCAGCCCAAAGCCACACAACTCCCTCTCTTTCTCAGCCCCAAAACCAGCCACGCCAGCCCCTTTGCCAGCCCCAGCAGCACGAGTCCCACTCTCCGGGTCAGGCCACAAACCGGCTCCCCCTCTCTGCTTCCCCTCTCTGCTTCGCCCCCCTCTGCAGCCCCCCTGGGCGACGCTGAGGGACAGCAGACACCCCACAGCCCGGCACACCCAGGGCCCCACCGACACTTTGCGGGGAGCGCTGGCAAACTGCGGAGGGCCCGGCCCCGCGTCCCTCCGGGGCGGCACCAGCACGGCCCGAGCATCGCTTTCTTACCACCCTGACGGGCTCCATTTCTCCGCCATCGCCGGCACCGCACCCCAAACCCCCCAGGACCAAGGCACCCTGCGGGGAGCCGGGCCCAGACACCCCCCCTCCCACCCGTCAATGCCCCCCCTCAGCCCTCACAGCCCCACTCAGGGCCCTACCGGCCCCTCCACCACCCCTCGGGGCCGCCCACTCACCTTCACATGCTCCAGCTGCCTCACCACGTGCTCGCAGCGGCCCCGCGGGCCCAGCCCAACCAACCACCCGCCGGGCCCTGCTTTCCGCCCCGACCGCCCCGCTCCCATTTCCAGCCGGCCGCCATTTTCCCCCGGCCCGGCCCGCCCACGACGGGCGCCCATTGGCCACCGCTGCCCCATCGCCCGCCCCCTCCTTCTTGGGTTGCACCGCTCCATTGGCCCGCTGCCACTGTCAATCTCCACATTCGACCAATGGGAGCACAGCACAGCAGTCCAACCTTTTCCTTCCCTTCCCTCCCCTTTGCTTTCTCATTTTACTTCCCTTTTTCCTTCCCCTTTTGTTTCCCCTTCCCCTTTTCCTTCCCTTCTCCTTCCTTTCCAATGAGTCAAATCATGATGAGCCTGAAATGCCATGGATTTTTCATCTCCAAAACCACTTGCAAGGACACGCAGCACAAGGGTTACAAGTGGGAACAGGATTTTACTCTCTTTTGCTCAAAGCGGTTGCAGAGCAGATGCTTACAAGCACCATCGCAAAACAAGAGCTCTCACTCCAGAACAGCTGACGAGAGGCGCAGTCAGATGGGAGAAAACAGCCTTTTATTGTGGACGGACATGAGGTGCGGGAGCCCAGGAATGGCAGGGGTTCGGCTCCTGAAAGGAAATGGGCATCTACAGCGAGAGTCGGAAAGCACTGATGAACCCACAGAGGCAGGACTTGGTTGCCCTTTCTTTGGGAAACAGAGTGGACAAGGAGTAGTTTGTAGCCCAGAAGAGAGAGCTCTTGCGGGCATTGCCGAGGGGAGGGCTCTGGCACCGTATCCCCCATGGAAATGCCCTTAGAGGCCCCTGCGTGTGCAGAGGTGCTCAGTGCCCCTGTGCCACGCAGCAGGGCTCCATGGGGAGCCCCTGGGGAGCTGCCGTGGAGTTCTTCCCAAACCCTGCGCAGCACCGTCCCTTGCCCTCCCTTGCCAGCCCCTTGGACTGCCTTAGAGCAGTTTCCCCAGCTGGGAAAGATGGGTAGCGGAGCCTGGGACACACCTGGGCTTCTCCCTCCTCTTTTTCCGTCCCCATCTTTTGCGCTCTTCCTTCTTTCCTCTTCTTGCCAGCGTTCCCTCTCCTCATCCCAGGCCTCTTCTCTCTTCCTTTTGGGTTTTCAGTTTCCTGGAGGGAGCCTGCAAAGCTTTCCATCCCCCAGTGGGTTTAGATAGGTAAAGGCAGGATCAACTGGATTCATCACGTCTTGATGGAAGCAAAGCTGACTCCTTTAACCGTCTTTCCCGGGAAAGGCTCTTTAGTTCTTGTGCGCATCCTGGGGCATCTTCCGTGGTCTCTGGGGCAGTTGGAGGCAAAGCGGCGGGTGCCTAAAGCAGAAATGTTGGCGTTAGCAGGTGGCAAGGGACGCCCTACCTAAATCCAACAGAGCAAAAATATCAGGAAGAGGCAGAGCAGCTCCTTGAACTCATCGGGAACCTCCTCCTAGATGAGACGCCTTGTCCCAGGGTTTGTGGACCTGCCCTACCTTTGCCATTTCCCGTCCTCTCACCGCATCTACCCCTGCTGCTTTCTGGAGGACGAGCAGAGAGGGTGGTGCGTCCAGGAAGGCTTTGGCCTGGTGCTCTACATCACCTTCCCCAGCAGGGCCACGTTGCTCTTCCAAAGGCAAATCTGGAAAGCAAAAAGTCGTGTAGCCAAGTGACTTGTGGGAAGTGGACAACACCTAAAGCAAAACCCACCCAAAGCCCTCCACCAGCTTTCTGCTCTGGCTGTGAGAACCCTCAGTCCCTCCTCCTACCTCTGGATGTGTCCCTGGCTGCTGGCGACTCCTCAGCTGAGGGACTGGAAAGGCCAGACGTCTTGGCCCCAGTGGTTTTCTAAGAGGAACTCCACCAGCCCCTTCACCTGCACACGAGAGCCTTGCTTTCAGGGCAGGGGGCTGAAAAGTTGTGGAGCAGCCTTTCCCACTCCTCCCCCTTGCCTCCACGCAGAAGGCTGTGGCTGTGGGGCTGCTTTTGCAGGCAGCCAGCCCACCACCTTTTGCTCTTTTAAGCAAGTCCTGTGGTGACATGGTACCCCAGAGAGAATCGAGTCGGACAACGGGACTCATTTCCGAAACAGCCTCATAGACACCTGGGCCAAAGAGCATGGCATTGAGTGGGTATATCACATCCCCTGTCACACACCAGCCGCCGGGAAGCTAGAACGATACAATGGATCGTTAAAAACTACACTGAGAGCAATGGGTGGTGGGACTTTAAAACATTGGGATACACATCTAGCAAAAGCTACCTGGCTAGTTAACACCAGGGGATCTACCAATGGGGCTGGCCCTGCCCAATCAAAACTTCCACGTACCGTAGAAGGGGATAAAGTCCCCGTAGTGCACATGAAGAATACGCTAGGGAAGACAGTCTGGGTTAGTCCTGCCTCGGGCAAAGGCAAACCCATCCGTGGGATTGCTTTTGCCCAAGGACCTGGGTGCACTTGGTGCGTGATGTGGCAGCATGGGGAAGTCCGACGTATACCTCATGGGGATCTGATTTTGGGTGAGAATAGCCAATGAATCAAATTGTGTGCTGTTAATTGCTAAGTAACACTCTCACTGTATGTGCTCATTACTATAATTGCTATCAGTTGTACTATGAGTAAGGCACAGGGGTGATGGGATAAGAACTGACCTCAGCAGCTGGCGCCCAGCAACTTCCTCAAGATCTACGTCTTCAGCCCACGGATTGTGTGCATGAGCCACACCGGGTGCACCAGTCACAACCTCCGAAAATACAGCATGCAACAGACCAGCACCACCCAGCATCTCACCTGCCCTGAGAGACTGTTCTAACAGGTGGAGCCCAAAGCCATGGATTAAAAGAACTCAACGGACGCTTTGGAGGGATGGCCCATAAACTAAGGGCATTATATCCGCATGAATATACATGTGTATATATATATATATGACAGGGGAAAGTGGTGGCAATTCATTGGAACCTGTAAGATCCGGGCATGGCATAGATGGTATGGAATAAGGGGTGGATAATGTCCTGGTTCCGGCGGGGATAGGGTTAATTTTTCCTGGCATTCCATGCCATGTGAGCCATGCCCACCCTGAGCTGCTGGCGGAGGGGGCAGGAAGTCACCGTTTGGAGCAGGCTGGGGCGTCCCGGGTCCGGTCGGTGAGCGGCGGGGAGCGGCGGTTCCGTAATCGTGTTTGTATATTCCTCTGTCCGTGTGATTGTTGTTGTTTGCTTGTTCCCTTTGCCGTTCTGTTAAACTGCCTTTGTCTCAACCCAAGAGTCCTGTATTGGGAAGGCCCGAGCGAGCGGCACATGGTTCTTTGTTGCCGTCTGAGGCCAAACCACAACATTCAGGTTTCATCACTACTGTGTTATCCTGAAGAACACTTCTAGAACACTGTTAGTATCATATAACGGTTAATATCACGCAGCTCGGAACTAAGTCTTCTCACCCAGGGTCGAATTTCCTTGGGGTACACATTGAGCTTCCCCATTCTCCAGCATCACCCACCAAGTACCTCCAGGTCCTTGAGCAAAAACAGTCCCACGAATGGGTTTGCCCTTGCCTGAGGCAGGAAAAACCCAAACAGTTTTCCCTAACCTATTCCTTTCATGCTGTTCTCCTGTCCCGTAGGGATAGAAGAGACTCTTTAGAGACCCAATTCAACAGTCCCATAAAAACAAAGAATGTTTCCACATTAATTGAGATATATATATACTTTTATATGTATATATATCTATACCTTGGTAGATCATAATTTCTCTTGGGAGTTATACCGTTCTCTTCTTTATACCTTATTATATTCTTACCATAGGTAAGAATGCCTTACCTATGATCCTAAGTAACAAACCAAAACCCGCTACTTATTGACTGCCCTCTGTGTTGTGCTCTGGTTCTGTAATGAAACGGTTGGTACTAACTACGAATTCCTGTGGAGGAGGAGAACGTAGTGTGCGGCAAACAAACCATCCAGCACTGTGCCGAGAATCAGAAAGCCCAAACCCGAGGGCTGAAGGATGAGTATGTGATGATACATGCATAAATACGCGTGTTGTGTTCCTTGGGTTTTTTTTCTTCATTACTTCATTGGTAAGTAATGAAGTACTCTCCTCTACCTGTCCCCGAATGTCAACAGAGGAGGCTGTATTTCTTTCTTGCTAATTGCCTTTGGCGTGAAGTCGGCAACCTTGTATTTGAGATTCTGTGTGGGATGTTCCGGGTCAGTCTCACCTCGAGGACAAAAAGCCCAATGTTTGTATCTAGGACCAAAAACAACGGAGAAGATACTCTCCTCGTCATGTCGCGTTTTTAAAAAATGAGTGTTTTTCCTTCAGAAGCCAAACAGGTGGGGATGGGTCAGCTGAGACCCATTTTTTGAAATGTCAAGTCACCAAGCATGTGGTAGCTACAAATTGGAACCACAGAGAGCTTCTCATCATTGCTTTGAGCAATGCAGTAACTTTCACAGCTTCACAGGGAGACGCTCAAGAGTACTTGAAATACTGGAAATTTAATTTCACTTGGTGCAGTGGAGGCTCAGTAAAATGAAAAACAGGGTTTAAGCCAGCAAATCTACAAGCACAGGTCACTCGCCGAGGCAAACAGCTCCGGTGCTGGCACGTCGGCAGCAGAGCCGGGCAATGGTGGCGAAAAGGGGCTTTTTCCGAGTTTTTCTGAGGCCGGGAGAAGACCGGGCAGTGGCAGGGACCCGCAGGGAGCCCGCAGCTGACAGCTGATGCGAGAGCGTCTGACGAGGCCGGGGCGGAGCCTGCAGCAGCAGCGGCAGGTTTAAAGGAGGCGTAACCGCCACCAACGGTCACTGGCTGAGGCAAGTGAGCCTGCAGCAGCAGCGGCCAGCCCCCAGCCCCTTCAAAGGCGGCCCAAGGGAGTGCGGGGAACAGGGCGGGCAGACAGGGCATGGCGCGTCAGTTCGCGTGGAAGGGCGCAGGACGCTCGGGGGGGAAGGTCAGCCATGGTCTCCAACTGAAGGACGCAGCTTCCCGCATCTGCTGCACCTGCCAGAGCAGACGTGGCCGTACCAACTGAGCTCCCCTGGAAGCACGCAGCCCCCCAGGTCGCCGGCTGCAGAGAGTGCCTTAATCTCCCAGGGCTGGTGGGTGGTAGAAGAGGTGACAGCTGCGTGAGGTGCCACCAGGGGGATGATCTGCTCAGCCTGGCAGCAGAGCTGAAAGAGGAAACAGAAGGGCTGCGGAGCATCAGGGAGAGTGAGAAAGGAATGGATTGGTGGAAGCAGACTCTGACCTCCCTGAGTCAAAAACCAGAAGAGCCCCCAAAAAAACCCCGAGCTGAAGGAGATCTGGTCCCTTCGCCCTGCCACTGAAGGCAGTGGCCAAAAGGAGGCCAGTGAATGGAGGCTAGTCCCTACGAGGGGAGGGAAGCGAACTCCCTCCTTGCCCACATCCCCCGACCAGGTGCCTCTGCACAACAGGTATGAGGCTCTTGAGGAGGGAGGCCAGCCCATGGATGGCATGGAAGATGGTTTGGCTACACCAGAAGAGATGCCGGGACCAGCAAGGCCTACCCCCAGTTTAAAAACTGCCTCTGCAAGGGAGAAGAGGCGGGTTATAGTAGTAGGCCCAATATGCCGCGCAGACCCTCTTGACAGGGAGGTATGCTGCCTCCCCGGGGCCGGGGTCAGGGACGTCACTTGAAAACTTCCCAGCCTGGTTAAATCTGGCTAGGGGCATCAAGGATAACAAGAAAAACTCCTATGAGTACGTCACGGGTACAGGCAAGACTAGGGAAGGTGTGGGCCCTCTCAGGAAGGACACAGGAGACCTGGTCACCCAGGACACGGAGAAGGCTGAGATGCTGAATGACTTTCTCGCCTCGGCCTTCACCAGCAAGGGCTCCACCCACACCACCCAAGTTGCAGGATGCAAAAGCAGGGTCTATGAGAATGAAGCAGCGCCCACTGTAGGAGAAGATCAGGTTCAGGACCATCTGAGGAACCTGAAGGTGCATAAGTCCATGGGACCAGATGAAATCCATCCACGGGTCCTGAGGGAGCTGTCAGATGAAGTCGCCAAGCCTCTTTCCATTATATTTGAGAAGTCGTGGCAGCCTGGTGAAGTTCCTGCTGATTGGAAAAGGGGAAACAGAACGCCCATTTTCAAAAAGGGAAAAAAGGAAGACCCAGGGAACTACAGGCCGGTCAGTCTCACCTCTGTGCCTGGCAAGGTCATGGAGCAGATCCTCCTGGAAACGCTACTAAGGCACATGGGAAATAGGGAGGTGATTGGTGACAGCTTCACCAGTTTGGCTTCACCAAAGGCAAACTCTGCCTGACATTGACAAATGTCTTACTCTTTGGTGTCTTTGGTGAAATTACAATAGAAACTGTGGCGGCTCTCTGTCAGTGAACGGACTTATTTCAGAGATAACTCACATAATACGTGTGCTTATTTTTGAACTTCAGTACCAATGTACCTTGACAGAAGAGGCTTGAAACACAAGGAAGCGCCTTCCTTCCCCGATTCTTTCAAAACACGCGGGATTCTTTCAAAACTGCTTGGGATGGGAAGTGGCTAATTGTACTAATATTGACTCCTCCATCCAACAAAGAAGGAACTGCAACATGCCATTACAAATTCTACTTTTGTAGCCCTCCAAAACACTGTCAAGTTGCTTTACAAATGCTAATCAATGTCTCCTGAAGTCTAGTACGTTGAAACGCTCTGGCGATACCACTTGACTTGGTCATTGCAGAGTTGTATGGCGGAGAACAGAACTCCTGAGTTTTCATAAGAACCATTTTATTTGGAAAACAAATATACAGCTCTGGTGACAGAAGAAGTCGGTAAAGTTGTCCTGAATGGTCCCTGTTTAAGAAAAACATCTGCCACGCTAACTGCACCTGCAACAGCACCTGCAACGTGGTCTCCATCTGCGTTTCCATCTTCAATTTTATCTGCATCCGCACCGGCATCCCCAAAGATGCCTTCCTCTGAAATGGTACCTGCATCAGCAACGCTCCCTCTGTCTGCAAGGGCATCTGCAATGCTCTCTGCACTCCGGTTGTGTCTACATCTGCAGTGGCGCACGAAAGGGTATCTGGTGTGGCATCTGTCTCTCCCATGGCATCTCCGTCTGCAGTTGCATCTGAAAGACTACCTGGTTTCTGCAAGGGCGTCTGCAGCGGTATCTGTGTCTGCCACGGCCTCTACAACGGCATCTGCACCTGCAACGGAATGGGCGGTGGTATCTCTGATGGTATCAGTACGGGTGTCCCTGCCTGTATTGGTGCCGGCGTCTGTGAAGGTCTCTGTACGGTGCCTGTGTGCCCAATTGTACCTGTGTCTGCGTCTGTGCTGGCATCTGTCTGTGTCCTAAGTCTGTGCGTGGCGGGAGTTCTGCTGTCCAACAGGAGTCCAACGCCCTGTCCGTGTTGGCCTTCATGCGCGCTGCCAGGCGGGAGAACCTCCGTCCGCTGGAAGTGCCCTCCAGGCTGAAGAGGCGCTCCAGTAAGGAAAGGCAGCAGCTCTGCTGCAGCAGCCAGGCCAGCCTCTTCATCCTGCTGCACGAGAGAAACTGCTGGGCCCAGAGGCTCTCGCTGTACAGCGCTAAATCAGCCAGGGCTGGGGGAAAGCAGGGCGGCGGACAAGCCAGTCGCACCTCCTGGGAGGAAAGGGAGCTGATGGAGAGGAAGGGGGCAAACAAAGCAGTGCCGCCAGGGGAAGCTGACCGCTCGAGAGGGCGCGTTGGCGCTACAGCGCCCGGGGGCCCAAGCAAAGCTGGGAACCGGCAAGAAAAGGGTTATCGCCCTCTGAGCTTCCTCGCTCTCACACCTCACCCCCACCCACTGCTCCTTCCCAGGCTCCTGAGCCCTGCCCCTCGTCAGCCTCTACTCCCTGTTTGCAGCTCTCTGTCCCCAGCCACCACCAAGGCCCTGCCGCCGTCGACGCGTGCCGGCAGGCACAGCCCCGGCTGTGAGCTGCTTTTTACCCAGGGGGGAAGGAGCGTGCAGGGGGGAGGGAGTGTGGGGCTCTGTCGTTCCCCATTCCACCCGCATATCGCTCCTTAACCCCTCGGTCCTGTAAGGGCCGTGCGTCAGGTCACGTGTGGCCTCAAGCCCAGGCAGGTCTGGGACCAGGTAGGAAATGGCTCTTCCTCCCCTAGGTTCTCAGTTCTGCTCCTTACCGGCCCTTCTGCAGAAGGCAGGCTGCTCTTCTCACGTAAGCGACACAAGGCAACTTTTCCACCTGAGCCTTGACAAAGGCGCCAAGGAAGGTCTCGGGGAAGTTCCTTCTGAGCAAGCTCAAAGCCTGCCTCATCATTTTCTCTGCCAGCTGAAGGCGTTGCATACACCAGCAAACCTGCAGAGGAAAAGGGAAACACCCTGATCTGCTCGAGTCGGCCAAGAGACTGCCGGAGTCTGCCGGTGGCTTGTGATGCCAGGGATAGCCCCTGCAGCCGGGGAAAGCATCCAGCTCCATCCCCCAGGACACCCCTCCAGACCTCCCCATCTCTTTACCTCCCCTTTGAGGCTGAAGAAGGTGGCCTCTTCAAAGCAGGCTATCGCAGTGGCTTTCATCTTCCTCAGGACCTCCGCTTCGTTCAGCTTCATGAGGGCCTTTGCGCAAGCACAGAGAGAGCAGGCGAGCGTGATGCAGAGCCCATGGCCGGCCTCGTCCTCCCCTGTTGCCTCTGGCATCTGTCTTAAGAGGGCCCGTTTCTCCCCCTGCTGATGCCCGCCCCAACACAGTCACGCCGGCTCAGAGCACAGGCACCAGTGCTCCTTCAGATCCCCTCCCTGCTAATTCCCCTCCTGCTATGGGCACGGTGGCCTGTGTCTCCGTCCACAGAAGAGGCAAGCCGGAGGAAGAAGTCAGGCTCTGACCCCAGCATGTCCCTTCCAAGGCCCCGTCAAGGCATGCCCTATTGCAGCGGTGAAGTTGTCCTGCCCAGAGCCAGCTGACTGAGAGGACTCCGTGCACGGTGGGCACTGGCGAGCGAGGCAACTCACCATGTAGCTGTTGGAGACGTGCAGGTAGGCAGCAGCACACTCCAGAAGGTAGTAAAAGGCTCGGTCGGCATCGCCCATTGCCACGTAGTGGCGAGCCAAAGGCACAAGCACCGATTCCACGATGGCTCGGCATTCACACCAGTGTGTGCCGTTGTGCTGCCTGTCGGTCTCGTCGGGCAGCTCAGTTGTCTCTTCGCCCTCTGGCAGAAGCCGCTCCGCCACACTAGTCAGAGCACCGTTCCCAGGGGAAGAAGAGAGCAAAGAATGCACAGGCATCACCTACACTGGTCTTTTGCCCCACAGAGAGGCCATCAAAAGCCCTTTGTTCAAAAGAGAGCGCGAGCCCACGGGCAGGCATGACTCCTACAGCTGCTTTGTAGCCAGGGAGAAGAAGACAAGCTGGGCTTTCTGTCACCTCCCCCAGGCAAACCACCCGGCTCCCTTGTGGTGGCTTTTTGCCTGCAGATCTTGTAGCGCTCCTCTCGAGGAACTGGAAAGCAAGGCCTGCTCCAGGGTAGTGTGACCATCACTAGGAGCCCACGGGCTTCCTCCAGCACTGTCTCACCTCCGTGGCCATCTCTTCCCCGCTCCCACCTCACAGAAAGCCTCTTCCTTAAGCTAGAGTCACAACCGGCAGGCAAATGCCAGCGCTTCCTTGGTCTCCTCTGGAGACCCCTGAGGCCCCTGCCTTTACAGAGAATCAAACCCTTGTCTGCTCACCCAGTTTCCTCCTCCATGAAAGCCTGCTGCTCTGCGGCATCTGCAAAGAAAACAGGGGGTTAGACACCTCCTCGCCTGCCCCAGGGGAAGAGCTGCTCTCGCTCTCCCACTGGGCTTCAAGGACCCTTGCGAGGGTGCCGACACGCTGAGCAAAGTCTGCGGTGGTTGTCCTCAGCTCCTGGGCTCGTCCCCGGCAGACCTCCTCCCAGCCGATCCCCAGCATACACCCCTGGGCTCCTGGAGGGCCCGGGCTGTGGAGCACGGTGCACAGCGTACCCCCAGTGGCGTGGGTCCTATCCTGCTTCAGCTCTTCTCCAGCCAGCACCAAGGCCTCCCAGCTGCATGAGTCGCCTCCGTCGGCAGGGTCCCGACAGCTGCCTCCGTCCTGGCTGCTGGTGACGGCGAAGTGGTGGAAGGCGACAAACTCCCCTTGGCCGCAGCTCCTGCATTTGTGCGCGTGCTGCTCCAGGAAGGCGGCACACTTGCCGCGCAAGGCGACTCGCTGCCTCCCGGGACACAGCTCGTACGCAGCCTTCTGCAGCAGCGGGACGCAGAAGGCCAAGACGCCAGGCTGCTGCTCCTCGGTCCTCGTGCTGGGAGAGGGCCTCTGCACACCTGCAAGGCAAAGGGCCTTGGCATCAGCCCCAGCTCAGGGCCGTCGCAGCCGGGGCACGAGAGTCATGCCTTGGCGTGCACCCTTGCCAGCCAACCAGCACTGCTGCACACCGAGCCTTGCAGCACGGGGCAAAAGGGCCCAGCTTGCCTTGCTGACGCTAGCCCAGCCCCGCGGACACAGCGCTCAGCTGCGCTCCAGGCAGGAGCTGGGCATGTCACCACCAGCCCAAGCAAGCCCCGTCCAGCACTTTCTCCCTGCTCTTGGCAAGGCAGTCCCCAGCCTCCTGAGCTTCCTCCTGCGCCACAGGGGAGTCAAAGCTGAATAAAAGCCCGTCAAGGGCCCCGGGGCAACCTGGAGAGCATCTTTGATCAGGTGGCTGGGAGAGGATGTCAGGGACTCCACACGCCCTCCCGTGCCTGCGCTACGAGCAGCACTCGGGATGGCACTTGGTGGGAACCTCCCTCCAGCGCAAAGCTAGCGGGCTTTGAGACTGACCCGTAAGGTCTTTGAACAACCCATCGCAAAGAGCCGTGCCTGCCTGAGCCCCAGCCACCCCTCACGGCAGGGGAAGCGCACCATGCCCTGGGGAGCCCTGCCGGGACACAGCTGGGAGCTCCCTTGTCCACCTGCCCGCTACCACTTACTGCTCTCCACCTGCGAAGAGGTGGCTGGCCCCTCGGTAGGATCTTGCACATCTTCTGGCACCTCTGTGTTTTTCAGCCACCTCAGGATGTTGTCGCTCACCAGCTCGTCCAAGGAGGAATTCATATGGGTCCTGAGGCCAGTGGGAAGGATGTGCAACAGGAGCTGGGTGGTAAACACCGGCCCGATGATGGCTGCAAACTTCACAACCATCCGCGTGAGCGGCTGCATCCGATCCAGCTGAGTCAGCGCAATCTCTGTCAAGAAGAAACAACACGTCTCTCTTGCCTCTTCCCCATGCTGAGGCTGGAGAGGCTGGAAAGTTTCAACCCATGAGATGGGGTAGACTTTGGCCTCCTCTGCTTGCGGCTGCACCTACTGGGCAATCGCAACCCAGGGTAGGCATCTTCAAACTGGCTCCGCTCCTGATGGAATCGCAGGCCATGAGGCCTGGGGAAAAGCCAGATGCTCAAACAAATGCTCCCCCACCGAGGGCAGGGAGGGCAGGACCCAGCAGGTATGCGCATCCCATGATGTGCCCTACCAGATCTGGAGTAGGCTTTTGCCCAACAGCGCACACAGAGAACTTTCCCCACATCACAGGTGGACACAGAGCTCCCCACAACGCTTGCCTTAACTTGGCCAGACAATACTATTCCTTTCTCTTGGTTTTCTTTTTTTTTTTTTTTTTTTTTGGACAAAGCCACTTCACAGCAGGAATACTTTAGCATGATGTTTCTTCACAATTCATAACAAATGTCTATGGCCAGAGAGGTTTGGTTTGGATTAAGTGCCTTGAGACCAGCATTAGCTGGGGAACTTAAAAAGAGAACAGCAACACAGATGCTGCGTCAAAGTTGGGACAGAGGCAAGTCAAAGCCTTTTCCCAGCAAAGTATTTGTTTTGGTGAGAAAAGGGAGCCATTTCAGTGTTGCACGGATAACCTTTTCTCTCCTACCTGCTGACGGAGAGCAGCCAGCAGGCTCACAGGAGGGGAAAGCGGCTGCCTGCAGCCCCAGGCCTGTTTCTGGTGGGACCGGAGCCGCCTTCCCAGCAGAGCCCCCACGCTGAGAGGGTGACTCTGCAGCACACGGATGCCCGGCCTCCCTCCAGCCCCTGCCCCGGGAAGGAGCCCCAGCACAGCCGACAGCCGGCAGAGCGGCGCTCGGCTCCTTACCTTTCAAGGGGATGGGCAGCGCGGTGTTCTCCAGGGTCACGCCTGGCCTGAGGAGGCAGACCCTCCCGTCATTCCCCGCCTCGGAGCTCCAGGTTGCTGCGAGGGATGAAGCCTCGGCTGCAGATGCTGGGCGGAGCAAGAGAGCACCGATAAGGCAGTTCGCAAAGCGACTCGCAGCTCGCGAGCGCTTCACGATTCACTTGGGATGGGACAAGTCGCCCCCGACATGGTCCAGTGCCTGCCCTGAATGTGGTGGTCATGAAGCAGAGCAAAACAGTTCCCACCAGTTCCCAGCCAGGGAAACTGCTGGTGCTAATGCAAGACGTGGCCTCAGTCCTGGCTCTTCCCAAGGCCGCGGCACTCTGGCTGGCATTGCTCTCTCGGATGGCATTACCACCGTTTTCTTCCGTTACCGGCACTCTTGTGGGGATTTATGGTTTGGCATTCAAGTTTCCTGGGCTCGTCCCTCACCTCAAGCTGGGGTTTGTTCTCAAGTGAGCTAGCCTTTGGCCAAGTTAAACTGCATGCCCATTGGAATGCCTAAGAAACACCACAAGCACATGTGCTTCGGAAGGATTTCCCCTGTGTTTTAGCCCCACAACCCCCGCCCCAAGAATGTAGGTCCCTCCGAGCCACCAGAACTCACTGCCCCTGCTTTGCCTGTCCCAACAGCAAGGCGCACAGGAGCCCGCACCTCCGCCAGACCAAGATCTGACTCTGCCCAGAGCCATGGGGGAACAACGGGGCAAGACTCTGCTGTGGAGAACACGCCACAGCAACTCGCTAGTCGCAGCCAAGGTGCTTACTGATCAGGCTCTCCCAGTTGTCCTTTGCTTTTCCAGACTGCCTCCGGGTGCAGAACTGGAGCATGTCGTTGGCACGAAGGCAGCGCAGCAGCTCCTCGCAGTAATATGGGATCCCTGAGCTGGTTCGGATCAGGAACCTGCACAGGAGCAGACCCGTCGGGGACCAGCACAAGGAAAGTAAGGTGAAACACAGTTCAGGTGGGCGGCCAGTCACTCAGGCATACCAGGGTAGCCAGCATCTTCATCACAGCTACACCTCACTTTGGAAAGGGATCGTCCTCCCACTGCCTTGGGATTTTGTGCCCCCTGAACCCTCCAGCCTTTGCCGAAGTCCACGGGAAAAGAATTGCGGACAATGCCCAAAGCGCAGAGCAGCGAGCCCTGCCTTTCTTCTCCTCAGGAGCCTGGAGAGGATGGACCTCTGCCCCGGGGAATCTCCCCCACAGCCCAGCCACCCAGACCAAGGCCTTTTCTGTTCACACCCAGACACAGCTGGGCTCAGGACTCTTCCTCCCTTCCTCCCTGTGCGGCAGCCAAGGCTGACACCTCCCAGGCTGGGTGTCTCGGGAGTTGCCCGCTCTCAGCGCACACCCACCAGGGTGAGGCATAACAAGCCGCCCACGCCTGGCACTCGCTAGAGTCCGGGATGCTTCTAGCGGCCCTGCGCTCCCTTGCCTGGGGGGCTGATTCCCTACCACGGTCAGCAGAGGTTCAGGCCCTCAGGAAGAGCTCCCCTGCCTCCAACTTACCTCACCAGATCCCTGGGGATGCTGACCACTCCGAGCTCCTTGCAGACTTTCTGCATCACAACTGAAGCTTTCAGCTTGTCCAGATGAAGATAAGTGATTTTCTGGGACGTGGCGTTGTCTGCTGCGGCTTTGCGAAAGCTCTCTGTTATCTCGTAGCCTGGGGCTAAGCTCATGACCATGAAGAGGGAGACCTTTTGGAGCACGGGTGACATGATGAACCAGGAGTCAGGGTCGATGAAATGGGCATTGTCGATGACAAATATGCCAAAATCTCCTGTAAGGGTCTGAAAAAAAGCAGGTTGCTCTGAGGGGAATCCAGTGGATTCTCAGCTGTCTTGCAGGGGACGAGATTTAGCCTCCGTCTCTTGAGAGGATGCTCTGAAGTCTCTCCCCAGCCACTTTCCCGCTCGGAAGCTTACTGACTCTTTGAGACTGGAGGGTCATACCTAACATCACTTGCCCTGCAGAAGGAGGGAGCTCGGGCAAGGGAACCCAGAAGACATTGTTCCTCCTCCAGGGCACACTTTACGGGAGGAAAGTCCTCGGGTGTGTTTGTGGGGCTGCGGGGGGAAGTGGGGGGGCGAGGGCTTTCTCGGGCTCTGACGGGCCATGACCCAGGTGCGCAGTCATCCCGCCTGCTCACACCTCAGTGGTACAGAGCCCGCAGACGGCAGGGTTTTTCCTTCTCTGACCCAGGGGGAAGGAAGGAGAAATGCTCACCTTCTCCAGCACTTTCACCCGAGTCGAGTGCAATTCCAGTCTTCTTTGAGTTTCATCCATCTCGCGAACATTGTCCGAAATGGGGAACTGGCCAGAAAAGCAGAGTCAGGGAGAAACACGGCTCCGGGGCTCGGCACACCTACCCAGCACGCAAGACCGCAGAGCCCACCGTCTCTGACAGCCTCAGCACCTCACCTCTGCCCAGCACAGGGGCAGGGAGCCGCAGCGGGGACTCCACCCAGAGCCTAAAGCAAAGGCCCTCTGCTGAGGGTCTCTGCAGAGCTGGGGCTTGGGCTGAGCCGGTTCTCTGGCTGTGGGAATCGTGGGCTGGCTGGGGCAGACCCCTCGCACAGCGGTGACCTCGGCACGAGGTCAGGAACAGCCGCTCTCCAGTGCCACTTCCAGGGTGCCGAACAAGGCACCGGGCACTGCGGATGCGGCGCAGGACACCAGCCCCACAGACAGGGAGCCCCCTGGGCCCAGGCATGGCAAATGCACACTGTGACCCCCGCAATGCCCACCCCGGAGCTAAGGCACTCCCAGCAGCGTGCCCACTCAAGGTCAGACCCAGACAAGCTCAGGAGAAGGCCTTCTCAACGTCCACAGGGGCCTCTGGCTCTCACCTTGACACCGAAAATGTCATTGAGGAGGCAGTAGCTGCTCTCTTCGATTGTCCCTTGCAGCTTTGTCTTCAGCACGCGCTGCCTGTCGCCGCGCGATTCACAGTCCTGGAGGCCCAGGGCCCTGGCCATCAGCATGCGGATGGCAGAGAAGGGCTGCCTCATGTCGATCTCCAGCAGTTCCAGGGCAACCACCCTGCGGTGCAAAAGCAAAAGGCACTGAGATTCCCCACAGCCCCAGCCTTCTAAGACAAGAGGGGCGGAGGTGCCCTTTGGGGGGAGCTCTTCAGCCCCCCATCTCCAAGCGCTTCCCACAGAAGGCCAAGCCTTTCCCTCCTCGTACGAGAAAGGGCACAGAGGGGCAGCTGCTGCCAAGCCAGCGGGAGAGCCGGGTCCAGAGCCTGTGTCTCTGCAGCGCCGGCCTAGGTCTCCCTACGTGCCCCCTGCAGAGGAACTCACGGGGCTGAGAGGCAAGAACGGAGCAAGTGGTGGGTTTGCCTTTGGGCTCCAGACCTTATCGGTCTGCCTGCCAGAGCACAGGCCCCCGTGCTCCTCCTGGGAAACACGCCGAGGGCGAGCAGGGCTTCTGAGACAGGCAGCCCTGCTGTCTCTGGGGTCTGGAGTGGGATGAAAAGCACTGAGCTTGGGCTCTTTCCTTCTATCTGCGCCTGACCCAGGGGGGAAGGAGGAAAGGCCGTGGCTCCAGAAGCCACCTCCAACTCCCCAAAGAGGCAGAGGCGGGAGCGGAGCACGCAGGTGCTCCCAGGCAGTGTCTCCAGGAGGCTCTGTCGGGAGGCTGCAGTCCAAGGGCCAGGTACCCTGGCAGAGGGGCTGGAGCGTTCCACAGCTGTCAGGGGATGGGCAGGGGCAGCGTCGCAAAGCTACAGGTGGAAAACCTGTACCTGTGGCCAGCATCCTGGCCTAGAGAGGCCAGTTCAGCAAGTAAGTGGCTCTTTCCACAGCCCATCGTGCCCTCAACCGCCAGGATGTTCCTTTGGCCTGAATCCCTATAGGCGTTCAAGCAGCTGACAAAGAGGTCAGTCTCCTGCTTCCGACCTGCGAAGACAAACCAGAGAACGAGCTGCTGGGGGCGTGCTGAAAAGCAAAGAGCCGTCCCTTTTGCGGGCACCCTCCACCGCAGCTTCCCTCCCCGCTACCACATCGGCCAGCCTGCCGGCACCCAGGCCTCCTTCCCACCTGCTCGTCCACGCTTGGGCACCTCTGCCTTCCTCAGAGCAGTCACGGGGCCACCTGCTTGCCTGCCCCACAGCGCAGCCCCCTCGCCCTCTCCCCTATCCCACAGGCACGGAGATTCTGCCGGCCCCATGCGACTCCCCGCAGCGATCCAGCACGAGACTGTAAGGGATGACTGCAGCCGGTTCAGGCAGCCGCGTCCCAAACAGACTCAAAGCATCTCCTCGCTGTGCCGTGAGCTGCACAGCACCTCCCAGTAGCTAAGGCAGCGTCGCCAGTCCCGTTCTGGTTTGGTCCGGGCTAGAGTTAATTTTATTCAGCAATAGCCTGTACAGGTCTATGTTTTGTATTTGTGACCAAACATCGCTGTTGATAACACAACCAGGTTTTAGTTATGGCTGAAGAGCGCCTGCGCAGCGTCGAGGCCTTTTCCATTGCTCACGCTGCCCCGCTGGCGAACAGTCTGGGGGTGCACAAGAAGCTGGGAGGCGGCACAGCCGCCACAGCCGCCACAGCTGACCCCAACTGCCCAAAGGCCTATTCCAGACCATACAACGCCGTGCTCAGCAAGAAAATCCGGCGGAAAGGAGGAAGGGGGGACATTCGGAGTGATGGCATTTGTCTTCCCAAGTCACCGTCACACATGATGAAACCTTGCTTTCCTCGAAATGGCAAGACGCCTGCCCGCCCATGGGAAGCGGTGGATGAATGCCTGATTTTGCTTTGGGCGTGTGTGCAGCTTTTGCTTTCCCTATTAAGCTGTCTGTATCTCAGCGCACCAGTGCTCTCACTTTAACCCTTCCGATTCTCTTCCCCATCCCACTGTGGGGAGCGAGTGGCTCTGTGGGGCTGAGCTGCCAAGCGGGGTTAACCCACAACAGGGCCCAAAACATTCGGCAAGACCCCGAGTGAATACAGGCATCCCCTGCCTCCTGACATTTCCGTGTCTTCGCCCAGATGCTGCCAAGAAAGCAGCTCTGAGGAGTAGAAGGAGGAGAACCCACCGTCAAAACTCTCCATCGATTTGGCAGAAGGAAATCTCTTTCCTGACCCCAAAGACAGGGATCAGTTTAGCCCCCAGGCTGTGAGCAGCTCCACAGTTGAAAGCAACCTTCCTACCAGCTCTGGAAGACAGCAGGGAGCAGCAGGCGCCCCACCTCGTTTTCCACCCAAAGATATCAAGCAAGCAGAGACCAAGACAGGCGGCGCTTTCTTAGGGCTGCTGCAGGCAACACCATCCCTGGTAAAAGCCTCTCCCTTCCCAGCAAGGCACTAAAAGTTACCAAGGGGAAGAACCTGGGCTTCAGAAGAGCAAGGCGTTCTCCACCTACCCAGCAAGGGGACGTACTCCGACCTCTTCTTGGTAAGACCCACGCCAAAGATGCTAGAAGCAGGGGAAAAGACAACACAAGTCAATGAGATGGTGAGAAGCCAGGGGACCTAGAGAAGCAGCCTGGCGTGGTAGGGAAGGAGGTGCTCCTCGGGTACCGGCTTTTCTCTGGAGCAGGCTGTTATCCCCTGCACGCTTTCCCAGCCAAAGTTCAAGCTGACACGCTACGACAGCTTCAAGCGTAAAGAAGCCCAGCGGCCACGGTGGGACAGAAGAACATATCAAGAGTCCATCCCCAGAGGCCAAACCCAGAGAAACAGGAGAAGACACGTGAAAGAAGCCAGGGCGTGCTGTTGGCTGGGAGACAGCTTTACCACTTTGGCCAAGAACACCAAGCGTCTTTGAAAGGGGGACTTGTGTCCCTGAAGGGCTTGGGACGCCAAGCACCTGGCACCTTTGGCTCAAGTCTTCCCGCAGTCTCAAAGAGACGGCAGTGGTAACCTTCAAACCGTCCTCTAAAGGGAAGGTGAAATCCTGGCCCAGAAGAGCTGAGATTTCTGCAGGAAGACCTGAGGAAGAGTGTCCCGATGGTCCACGTTTCCCCATGGGGACCAGACCGGCCCAAAGCTTCCTGCTCGGAGCAGCTGGGACAGAAAACTCCTTGGGTCAGCATTCCCAGGGCACGTGGTGGAGCAAGCACAGCACGGAAAGCACAGCCCAAAGCCCTTTAGACCCAGCCCACAAGGCCAGGTTGTGTCTACCAAAACAGACAAACCTTCCCCATGCCTGTGGTTTCACTCCTGCTCTCTCAGCAGCTGGAGACAGCAGGGGAGAGGGGCAAAAAGCCTGCCACGCCAGGGCTTCCGACCGTCTCGGAGGACACTCACCTCTCCTCGGTGACCCCCACGAATTGATAGACAGGGCCAGGCTGCCTGAGGCCTTTCATCTCTCTCTGCGGCAGCTCCTTGAAGTAGGAAGCGGGCAGCCGGGAGGCGGCGTAGGTCACTGCATCACAGGACACCAGCCCAGGGTAGTGCACCATCATCCGGGCAGCCAAGTTCACCTTCCGGCCAAGGACTGCCAGAGGGAGAGCACGCGTTAGAGAGAGAGAGCATGCGTCGGTGTGGCCCGTGCCACCAGCCCCGCGGCACCCTTCCAGGCCAATACCTGTGTATTCGTGTCTCAGCGGGTGGCCAGTGACTCCGCAGAACACCGTCCCTCTGGTAACTGCCACAGACATTGTCCTGGCACACAGAGAAACAGCAGGGCTTGAGCAGCGCCCCAGGCGCAGTCCTGCCCGCCTGGCTTCATCCCTTCCCACACCTCCCCTCGGTGCCAGCCTGGGCCACCGGCTGTGCTGCCCTGCCAGCGTGGGTCTCGGGGACGTGGAGAGCTCAGGGGTGCAACATCTGCAGGTTGCAAGGGACAAGGGGCAGGGGCAGAGCACGGGCAGGGCCACAGCCCTCTTGTGAGCAAAGAGAGAGGGAAGAAGGCGCCCGCCATGTCACCGCCTGGCGATGACAGCCACTTGGGATCAGGTGGCTGGGCCCCATCCCCGTTCATGGGGCAGTGGCCCAGAAGGGCCTGCCTCTGGCCGCAGCGGCCTCTGGCCCTCACGAGGGCTCTTTCCAGCACGGTGGCCAGCAGAGTGTGCTTGGAGGGACTCCGTCTGGCTGCCGTGGGCTGAGCCCAGGGGTTGCCTGCACCTCTCAGGGCACTGCCTCCTTCCTGCCAGGGACAAGGGAGAGCAAGCTAGAAGGCACATCTCTTTCTGGGAAGCCCCCTTGCGCCGTCCCAGGCAGCATGCACCCCGCCGACCCCCGCCACACACTCACTCTGTTTCCTTGAGCATGGTGGAGCACGAGTTGAAGATCTCCAGAGCACTCTGCAGGGCGTGAAGGCTCTCGCAGGGCAGCTTGTTTCCAGGGAGTCCCAGCACGCAGAGGAACGTGCAGCCCTGCCCAGGACAGATGTGGAACATGTTGCTACAGCGCCTAAGAGGGAGTCTCTCCCTCGCGCTCACTGCCCACCCTCTGGCGCTGGGGGAGGCCACCGTTCCCCCCCACTCACTTTATCACACAGGAGGACTTTGTTGATGTGGCCCTTGTGAGGAGAGAGGATTTCTAGCATCACCCTGCTGGCCTCCTTGAGGACGGTGCTGAGATGCTCCGAGCTGGTACCTGCAGCAAGCTGCAGCTGGACAAAGATGCAGGTGACTGGCCGTAGCTCAGAGAGGAGGTCCATGGGCAGTCCTGCATCGAGCTGGAAGACAAGAGCACGACGGCTTCACCAGCCTGCTCTCCCGGGCTCTTACTGCCCACACCAGTACCGAGGGAGAGCAGGCGTGCTGGCGATAGCGGGTAATAGCAGAGGAAGGGATAAATCCTCCTCTCAGTGCAAAAGGGCGGGCAGGCCGCCCAGCCTGCGGCAGGCAGACGCCGAGTCATAACACAAATGACAAAGGAGAGAAGACTGCTCCGCTAACACGCCATCTGGGGACCGGTACGGACATGAGGGGAGACCCTCAGGGATGCTCCAGGGACTTCAGGGGAATCTCCCCTTTATCCCACCATCGTGTCCGCGGCACACCCAGAACCATAGCCACGGAAAAGACAGAGGGACAGGAGTCCTCCTCCTGCCACCCATGTCTCTCTGAGGACAACGCAGACAATGGTGCAGCACCGGTGCCCCCGGGCTCAGTTTCCCTGCGTTGTCATCGCAGGGCGCATTTTCTTTGATTGGTCTGTTCCCGTAAGAGCTCCATCTCTGCAAGGCACCACTTCTTCTGCCCTCCGAAAATGCAGCCCCCAGCAGCGGCGGCCTTGCCGTACCTTCCCGAGAGCAGCGACTGGTATGTACTTCCTAAGCACATCCTTGGCGTTCAGGTCACTGGGCAAGAGAAGAGCAGGCCTCATGGCACCTGAGGAGAGAAAAGGCAGGTGGTCGCTGGGTGGACGGGACTACGAGCCATTGCAAAGCAGGGCCTGGCCCTGGAACCGGGGGAGAAAGAGTCTTCTGCGCTTGCTCATGTTGCCACCTCCAGATGCTGAGGGCAGAGCTCTCCCCTGGAAGGAGGAGGCGGCAGCAGCCACCGCCCTGGGAGGCCCAACAGCCTGAGTGCTAACGGACAGAGGGAAGAGGGAGGAGGTGGTTCCTCTCTGGCCCCTGAAGCAGCAAAGCCCCACCTTTCGGGACAATCACAGAGCAAGGGGAAGTGGGCACTCACCTTCCCTTTTTGAGCGGTGTCTCACTGGGTCTTGTACGAGCTTGCGTAAGGCGTCTTGGCATTCGGACCAAGGCATCGGATCCATGCCCGTCACCTGAAGACACACAGAATGAAAGCACTGCCACTGGCCTCCCCAGGACTCCCAGGGGACAGAGCCTGCCCTCCACCGTCACTGCCCAGAGAAGGGGAGAAGTAGCCCACCTGGCTGGATGGGACAGCAGTGCTTCCTCAGAAGCACCGGAGCTGGACAGCCATTCTCCAAGCATGCCCATCTCCAAGCAACCACAGCTCCATGGCCCACAGAGGACATTGCTGCTGGGGCTCAAACCCTCCCAGCGCCTCCTGACCCCTCAAAGCAAGAAAGCCCAGCCCACGGTTACCCTTGAGATGGAAGGACAAGACCTTCCCCTGCCTGCCCGCTTTCCCACCTACAACTCTCTCCACATTCATCTCCTCAGCCTTCCGACACCTCCCTCCTTCATGGCCAGGCCCAGGCCCTCAGAATGGCTCTCGAGGCCGTCCCATCCACCTGCCTGCACAGCTCTTGTGCCTGCGAGATGCTTGGTCCTCAGCCGGTGCTGCTCACAGAGCTCCCAGCAGGTGGCTGAGAGGACAACTTCACCTGCACCCGCAACCTCTTCGGCATCACGAACTTCAGCCAGGCACGGGCCAAAAATGCAGAAGTGTTGCCAGCTCTCATCTCCGAAAACCGGGAGGCTCATGGTCCCTGCAGAGATCCCTGGGGAGAAGGAGAAGCAGAACTGACACAGGAACATTTGGAACTCCACAGCCCCCAGCATCTCGGCTGCTCAGAAGCTCCTCTGAAGCCCAGCGGGGAGACGGGCATTACGGAGGGGTAGAGCATCCTCCCTCCTCCTGGGGGAGACGCTGACACGAGTCCCTAAAACAGGCGTCTAGAAATAGACGAACCGAGTTGACATTGAGAATGTGTTGAGTGCGCCAGGCGTCATCCCCAGCTGCCTGCCCCAGAAGCCCAGCAAACCAGAAGCACCCTGTGGCATGGCAGAGTGCCACACAGCTGCGTCTGGCACAGCGCCCGTACCTATCTTCAGTTGGATCTTCTGCCCCACATCTGTGTCACGCCTTCCGTACTTCTTCTGGATCTGCTGGCTACAGTGCAGCACCAGGCTGATGGTCCTGGCCACCTCCTGGGGTGGTGTTCTCCACAGCACCAGCACAGCATCTCCTGGGGAAAGGGAGGGAAGGTAAAGGCTCTGCCGAGACCTGACTCTCCCCGACCTACGGTCTGGTTCTGCAGAGACAGCAGAAACCAGCTGCCGTGCGGAGGAAGATGGGCTTGTGGGAGGCCATCGTTCTGGGGGACCATGTCCTGGGCACCGGGACACCTCTCCTATCCCGGGCCAGCCACAGCAGCAGACGGCTGGCAGCGGTGACACCCCCTGTCCCGAGCGCTCCTCTGCAGCTGCAGCACTGGAGAGAGGGCACTGCTGGAGGGGTGCGTGCGTGGCCAAAGAGCTGGCTCAAGGCGCTGCACAGAGCCTCTTGAGAAGGAGCGCAGAGCAAACGGCCGCCACAGGAGTTAAATGCTACAGCTCAGTGCCCGAGGTCATCGTCGTCCCAAGAACCTACCAGCAAACTTCAAGATGTCTCCTCCAAAAATCAGGAACTCTGTGGACAGAGGGAAGAAAAGGCAGAGTCATGTGGACACCTTCTTCCAGAAGCCACCGAGCAAGGCCCTCTGCCTGAGGGGAGCACCGGGGCAAGGGTGCACTGTGGGGCACAGCTCAGGAAAGCACCGCTCCGGCCTCTCTCCCAGGCTCATGGTGGTCACAGCCCTTGTACCCGCACAGCAGGCAGGGAGGCAGGGCCTCCAGATGCCACCAGACCTCAGAAAGGTGAAGGCTGGAAGGTACCTCTGGGGTCCATCTGGTCCAAGCCCGCTGCTCAAGCCCGGCTGCACAGAGCCAGCTGACCAGGACGGTGGCTGATGGTTTCAGAATAGCTCTAAGGAGGGAGACTTCACAAGCTCCCTGGGCAACCTCTGCCAGTGCTCAGTCACCCTCACAGTCGAAAAGTGTTTCCTGATGCACAGAGGGAACCTCCTGTTCCACTCTGGGCACCACTGGGGAGAACCTGGCTCTGTCCTCTTTGCACCCTCTCTTCAGGTTGTAGGCACGTTTCTAAGGTCCCCCCCGCAAGCCTTCTCTTCTCCAGGCAAACCAGGCCCAGCTCTCTCAGACTTTCCTCATAGCACAGACGCTCCAGACCCTGGAGCACTTGCTGGATGCCCTCAGCCTGCTCTGGGCCCTGACGCAGCACTGAGACGGCTGTTCACGCCAGAGGCACCGAGGTGGCTGCTAAGAAAGTGGGTGCCTCCTCGGCCGCAGCGGGGAGCAGAAAGGACCCGTGCTGGTGCTGACCCGCCAGCAGACCCTGGCTGCGCTCACTGTTCCTCACAGAAAGCCCCAGCCCTTCCAAGGAGGCAGGACCAGGCTGCCTCCACCCTCCACCATCACGGCGCGATGCCACACAGTCCTGCAGCACGGCTCCTACCCTCCAAAATGTCGCACAGGTACTCATTGAGCGTTTGCGCCAGCTCATCAGTGCCTCTGTCCACGCCGCTCCTCTGCACGAATTTCTCGGTCAACGCAGTGAAACCTGGAACAGGGACATCCAGAAATCAGGAAATGCCCATGTGGGCCAAAAGACCTGGCAGCTGTTTCCACGATGCCCGGCCCGAGAGCCTGTAGGGGACACCTTCCCGTGCCAGCTCCGCACTGGTGGCAGCCATGATGGACCGCCCAAGGTCACCCATCCCGCTCTCTGTGGGCATCCCAACAGAAGACCTCAGCAGTGACAAGATGACCACTCTGTCTGAGGGGCTCCAAAGGGCCTGCTGTGTCCCCACATGGCTCATGTCCGTGGCTGCTCCTCCCTGCTCCCCCCACCTGAGATATCCGCAAAGAGCAGCACTCCGTGGACACTCTGAGCGGTGTCGTTGCTCCTGAGGGAGCTATCAGCAAGGAGCGAGGGGAGGAAAGCGACTGCTTTCTGCAGGTCCCCGTAGTGACGATTCCTCTCCCAGGCAGAAGCCATCGTCAGCGCCCTGCGGCACACGGGGTACCTCAGGAGAAGACGGCCGTGCCCAGCCGGGAGGAGGACGAGGACCTCACTGCACAGTGCAAGCTGCACACTGAGCCCGGGGCCTCTGTGCGGGGCGACTAGCCCTCCGCCTTCCCGGGGTGGTCACAGTCACCAGGCGGCGGCCTCCTCTGCAGGTCATCGCTTGCCCGGCAACTCACCTCACGCATCACAATCGGCTCGCAGTGACATCTTCCGTCTGTCACCGCCATTACCCGGTGTCCTGCTGTGAGCGACACGGCACTAACTTCTCTTGTAATGCTGGGGAAAACTGCACTTCTAGAACTCTCTTGTCTGAATTTGGGAAAATATGTACTTCATAGCCAGCTAGCCTATGGGGGATTAGCGGTCTCGGTGCTTTTAAGCCTTCCCAGGTGTAGAAATGAGGACTTGAGGCACTTGACCCAGGCTGGCCCACAGCATTATTTCATACCACGAAATAATTTCATACCATGAAATAATTTCATCCTTAGAGAGAGAGCTTTTTATTTTCGTCTCCTTCTAGATACAGAAATTAATATTATTTTTCAATAGCTATCAAAAGAAGAGCTTGTTCTCTATTTCAGTGCCTCACACCCAGAGTTACAGGTTTGAACGTTTTTTAAACACTGCGACCCCCGCCCAACTTCCAGACATTTTGGGGCTGTGACCCACCTCTTTTGGGGGGAACTCAGCATAACCCGCACTTCCCCCCTCGCCTGCTCCTCCGCCATGTGGGCCGGGGGACGGAGAGACAGGGAGAGACGAGGTGGGCGGAGGGGGAATGGTGGGGGTGGCAGAGCCGGCAGTACCTGGCCATCCCGGCCACCGCCGTCTCGCCCCAGCAGGCCTTTGCCACCGGCCAGAGCGGCCTGGAGCATCGGCGAGCCGTCCTGGCGCCGGAGAACATGGGCCACATTCTCTCGGCACTCGCTTTCCCACCCCGCCTCCAGAGCCAAACTGCTCAAAACTCATCCCTTTCTATGGAATTTAAAAAATCACTCAGTGCTGCAACATCCCACTTCTTTTTCTTTGTTGAAAAGGAAACAGCCTCCAGGTTTTCTGCTGAAAAACTCCCAGTCCTCCCAGCTGGCAGGGCTGCCGCTGACTCCAGCCTTACTGGGAGGCCCGTCTTGGTTTCTGGAAGGCAGCCGGTTTCCCTTTGGAATCGTTAAGGGCTAGATAAAAACGTTCCTTTGAGGTTTATTTTGAAAAATACAAGCCTTGAGAAGCCCAAGGAGAACGTTCCCACACGCCTTCTGCTTTGGGGACAGGAGTTTATCGAGGCCCAGACCTGAGGATTGGTCCTTTCAAGAGAAAAACAGAACCAAAATATAGATTATTTTTCTTTCCACTGGACATGAATATTCAGCAAAAATTAAACAAAGTTATCAAAATCTGGTGGCTCGGAAACAAAAAAATCAGCCTTTTTTATACTGTTGGGAGAGACAAGATGCCTTTCTTTCCATTTCCTTCCTTCAACTAATCAAACCCTCCATGTTCCCTCCCAAATGCCATGTTAATTTATGCAAATAAGCACCAATTAATAAAATAAACATGCAACGGGTGCTTTAAATACGACCGAGATGCCTTGCCCAGAGCAAGGACTAGTCCCTGCAGAGAGCGAGCAACCAGTGCTCCCCCAAACTGACCGTCGAGTCACAAGGTCTCGCTTGTGTCTAGAGATCCAGCCGTGGTTGCTACCCGGTCGAAGGCTGCTGTTAAAAAAACTGTGGGCACCCAGACAGAGGCCCCACGCAAACATATGGGCAGCCAGGCCTCTGGCTGCAAAGAGTGCCGGAGCCTGGCACTCGCCATGGAGGGCAGCAGAGACAACACTTGTGTCAGATGTGAACAGGTAAATGATCTGCTCATTCTGGTGGCTGAGCTGAAGGAAGAAGTGGAGAGGTTGAGGAGTATGAGAGAATGCGAGAGGGAGAGTGACTGGTGGACCCGCTCCCTGAGAGAAAGGGAAGAGGGTGAGGCCCCACACAAGTCAGAGGACCCCCTCCCCTCTCGTCACCAGGCAATAGGAGGGGATCGCAGAGACGAGGGGGAATGGAAACCGGTCCCTGCGCGGGGAAGCAGGAGAATGCCCTCCCGGCCCCTCCCACCTTCCCAGTTACCTTTGCAGAACAGGCATGGAGTCCTGCAGGAGGAACTGGCTGTTGGAGAGGAGGATGATACACCCAGGCCAGGAACATCAGAAAGACCAAGTCGCCATGGACCCAGCATCACAGCTGGCTCCAAAAGGAAAAGCAGACGGGTCATTGTGGTGGGTGACTCTCTATTGAGGGGGGCGGAGGGGCCAATATGCCGTCCAGACCCACTTCACAGGGAAGTCTGCTGCCTCCCTGGGGCACGGGTCAGGGATGTGTTAGGCAAACTTCCGGCCCTAGTAAACTCCTCTGACTACTACCCCCTCTTAGTATTTCAGGTGGGTAGTGACGAAGTGGGTAGGAGGAGCCCAAAATCGATTAAAAGAGATTTTAGAGCCTTGGGGCGACGGCTTAAGGGGTCAGGAACACAAGTTGTATTCTCCTCTATCCCTTCAGTGGCAATCATGAATGAGGAAATTAACAGGAAGAGGCAACAGGTCAACCCGCGGCTCCGGGACTGGTGTTATTGGCAGGGCTTTGGGTTTTTTGATCACAGGCTGCTATATGAGTCACCTGGCCTGCTGGTGGCAGGTGGGACGCACCTGTCCCAGAAGGGGAAAAGAATTTTGGGGCAGGAGTTAGCAAGGCTCATTGACAGGGCTTTAAACTAGATATGAGGGGGGAAGGGGAGACAACTGGGCCTGTCAGGAATAAATCCAAGGGAGGCATGCCAGGGCTTGAAGGATGGTGGGCTAGCGAGGACTCTCACTCTGACATTTCATTGGAGAGAAGGGATAGACGCTTGGAAATCATGGAAGCACCTGAAAGGGGTCTGGTGGGAAATGGGGCCCACACTCACAAAAAGGTGCTGGAGTCATTAGCACATCTGAAGTGCATCTATACCAATGCACGCAGTATGCGCAACAAACAGGGGGAGCTTGAAGCCATGATGCACCAGGGAAACTATGACACAGTGGCTATCACAGAAACGTGGTGGGATGCCTCACATGACTGGAGTGCCACAATCGATGGCTACAAGCTCTTCAGGAGGGACAGACAGGAAAGGAGAGGTGGAGGAGTGGCCCTGTATATTAGAGAATGCTACGAGAGCTCAGAAATCGAGTATAGTGATGACGGGGTGGAGAGCGTTTGGATTAGGTTAAGGGCCGATAAAGCTGCTATCGCTGTGCGAGTCTGCTATAGACCTCCCAACCAAAGCAGTGAGGCGGACGAAGCTTTCTATAAGCAGCTGGGGGAAATCTCGCGATCACTTGCCGTTGTTCTTGTGGGGGACTTTGACCTCCCGGATATCTGCTGGCAATACAGCACAGCTGAGAGGGAACAATCCGGGAGGCTCCCGGAATGTGTGGAAGATAACTTCCTCACACAGCTGGTAAGTGAGCCCACCAGGGAAGGTGCCCTCCTGGACCTGCTTCTTGTGAAGAGGGAAGAACTTGTAGGGGAAGTAAAGGTTGGTGGCCGTCTAGGGCACAGTGATCGTGAGATGATTGAGTTTCTCATTCTTGAGGAAACAAGGCGAGGGGTTAGTAAAACTGCCACCTTAGACTTCCGGAGGGCAAATTTTGACCTGTTCAGAAGACTGCTGGACAAAGTCCCTTGGGAGGCTGCCCTGAAGGATATAGGAGCCCAGGAAGGCCGGACGTACTTCAAGAGAGAAGTCTTAAAGGCACAGGAGGAGGCTGTCCCTGTGTGCCGAAAAACAAGTAGGCGGGGAAGGAGACGGGCCTGGCTAAATAGGGACCTTTGGCTGGACCTCAAGAACAAAAGGAGAGTCTATGACCTCTGGAAGAGGGGGCAGGTCTCTCATGAAGACTGTAAGGATATAGCGAAGCTATGCAGGGAGAAAATTAGGAGAGCCAAAGCGCAGCTCGAGCTCAACCTCGCTACAGCTGTTAAGGATAACAAAAAATGTTTCTATAAATTCATTAACAACGAAGGGAGGATTAGGGAAAATCTCCCTCCCTTACTGGATGCAGAGGGAAACATAGTCACAAAGGCTGAGGAGAAGGCTGAGGTGCTCAATGCGTACTTTGCCTCAGTCTTTAGCAGTGGAACTAACTGTTCCCTGGGCACCCAGCCTCGTGAGCTGGGAGACAGGGAGGGGAAGCTGCACGAGGCCATCGCAATGAAAGAGGAAGTGATCTACGACCTGCTACGCCGCTTGGATGCGCACAAGTCTATGGGACCGGATGGGTTACATCCAAGAGTGCTGAAAGAGCTGGCAGACGTGCTCGCCAAGCCACTTTCCGTGATCTACCTGAAGTCATGGCTAACTGGGGAGGTCCCAACGTGTGGGAGGATTTTTAGTACAAAGGGGTCATCCTGTGAACACTCCAAGCACCGAAGAATTGTTAACAACTGTGTAGGCCTTGTAAGTTTGAAGGTTATGTGAAAACATTGTAGCGGTGTTAGAAATGCTGAGACAAACAAGATAGGAGAAAGTGTGCTGAACTCAGCGTGCAAAATGCAGAACTTCGCCCAGGATATAGGAGGGGTGATTGTTCGCGTGGACAGATGTTTTAAGGCAATTATAATACGTTGCTTACTGCATGTACAGCTCATGCAACCAATCAGCAAATTGTCGGCGCGTGATGCGGAATCAGAATGTCTATAATAACTGAGCTATCTGTGCAATAAAGTGGCATTAACCTGATCATATTGGTCGTGGTGTTACTGTCCGAGCCTTCTGCGTCGACAAGTGGCGCCCGAACAGGGACCCTCAAATCGGTGTTGGGATCAGCGAATACCCGATGAGCAACCAACGGACGGAAGGGGCAGAAGAAGCCGGTCGATAGGTGAGTGCTGCCCCGGCACTCGGGAAGACGCTAGCGCATCAAGTTAGGGAATCTCACTCTGGCCAAGCGAGCGGCCGGGGAGGAGATGTGGTCTATGCACTCCAAAGAAGAAGAGGCGGTAGTTAAGCTCCTCCAACATATACTCTCTACGAGAGGACTGAAGTATGATACGCCTACCTTGAAGGCGCTCTTAGCATGGGCGCGGGATAAAGGACTTATCCCCACTGTTGCTGCCGCTTTTGCTCAAGATACGTGGGCTAAAATAGGAGCGGTGTTGTGGGATGAAGTAAGTAAAGGATCCAAGGAGGCACAGAAACTCTCCACCGTGTGGAGGTTAGTATCAGAGACTTTGAAAACAATGCAGGCAGAACGTGCTGCGGCCGCCTCTGCCTTTGCAGCATTAACACCCAGAGTTAAGGATGTTTCCCCCACGAGCCTTTCTTTTGGGGGATCGCCAGAAGCTGTCGTCCCTCAACCCCGGGGCTGCAGAATAACACAGGGGAATGTAGTGAGTCATGCCGTTACTGCCCTGAGCCAGCCTACTCCCGCTACAGACCCTCTTGAGACGCCTGTTTATGAAAGTGGAAAAGAGGAAGAAACTACGTTTCCTCCTCCCCCTCCCAAAGACACTGTTGTCGAAAGTACCGAAGGAGACCGCCCTGAGGATTCCAGGGATCAGCCAACGCCGTACCCTCCTCTGCCGCCCTCTACTCCGCCATCACCTGGCAGCAGCACTAGAGTACCACCTGGTGGACTGACAGACCTTCAATTCTGGGAGTTGTTAAAAAAGTTGGAAGCGTTGGAAGCTCGTCTAGACGATCAATCCAGTTCACGAGCTCCTCCAGCTTACCCTGCTCCTTTGCCACTGCCTCATCATGCCTTGTCGTGGCCGCCATTGTCGGGATTTGAGGGGCATGGGGGAGCGGTAGGAGGGGAGGAAGGATTGAAAAACCGATGGAGGGGAGAAATTAGAGACGCGGCAATTGAGGGCGTGTTTCTTGAGCCTATGGCGTTTCCGGTGTTTGCTAATGCTGGGGGTGGAAAGGATTGGGAACCGTTTGATTGGAAATTGTTAAAGGAGGCGAAACAGGCTGTTAGTTAATATGGACTAGGCTCTCCCTATACTAGGGCTATAGTGGAGCATTTATTTACTGCAAATTTACTCACACCACATGATTCAAAGCAGATTTCTCAAATGTTGCTCACCCCTTCTCAGCAGTTGCAGTTTTTCAGTGTGTGGCAGAACCTATGTGATCAGGCTGCTGCCACCCGGCGTCCTCAAGGTGATCCTTTGTATGGGGTACAGACACAGATGTTAATGGGGACGGGACCTTACGTTCGAACTGACTGGCAAGCTAATTTTGCTGTGGAGGTTTTGCAACTCAGTCAACAGCTAGCTCACAGGGCTTTGTTGGGGATTAGAGGGGAAAAAAACCCTCCTGCTTTTACAAATGTTCGCCGAGGACCTACGGAGCCTTATTCTGGGTTTGTTGATAGATTGCATGCAGCTATTTCTGCTCACCCTGACCTTGATGAGACCATGAAAGCTAAGTTTTTAGACTTACTTGCTTTTGATAATGCGAACGATAAAACCAAGAAAGCTCTTAGTACCCTACCTCGAGGCAGTACCACTGCTCAGCTGCTGGAAACAGCAGAACGGGTGCTTTCCCAAGAACAGGCTACCGTTATGGCTGCTGCTGTTGGAGCGGCGGTACGTCCGTTGGTGCAACAGCAATCAAAAGGAAAATGTAATAATAATGATAAGAAATGTTATAATTGCGGAAAATCAGGTCATTTTCGTAAAGAGTGCAGAAACGCAAGTAAGGGACAAGCGAGCGGGCAAGTAAGCTCCCCACGTCAGAGTGGAGGTAGATGGTGTGTGAATTGTCGAAGCGCCACCCATAATTCTGCGGAGTGTAGGCGATCGGGAAACCGGGTACCAAGCGCGATGCGTCCTCCTCGCGCTATGACACAAGTACAGGAGGCGGTATAGGGTGCCTGGACCGTTGCGCCAGCGCCACTGCAGGAAGCATGGGAATGGACCTGGCAACAGCAGTAGATACCACTTTAGTCACAACGGCGGTCACTCTAATTGATTCAGATCAACGAGGACTGCTGGGCCATGGACTGAGTGCTCTGTTAATTGGGCGCTCCTCCGTGTCCCGTCAGGGCATTTTTATTGTATCGAGCCTTATTAACACTGATTATACAGGGATTATAAAGATTATGGTATATACGCTGACCCCCCCGATTACCATTCCTCAGGGGTCAAAAATTGCACAATTGATATTATTTCGATTAATGGTCCCGAGGTCGCTGCCAAAACAGAGGGGTGCCGGAGGTTTTGGCTCAACAGGGTCTCCTGACGTCTTGTTAGCTATTGATATTGCACGAGGCAAGCCTGAAGAAAAGGTGGTTGTGACGCATCCTTCAGGATCGTCTATTACCCTGACTATGTTGATAGACACAGGTGCTGATGTTACGATTGTGCCTATTTCTAGCTGGCCATCAGCGTGGCCCCTTGTTCCTGCTGCGACGAGTGTAGTCGGGGTAGGGGGTCCACAAAGGACAATGATCAGCCAAACTTTAGTTTCTTTTACATTTATGGATGGAACCGTAGTCTCAGTCAAGACATACGTGATGCAGCTACCTGTCACCTTGATAGGTAGAGATGTGCTTTCTCAGCTTGGGGCTCGACTTGTGACATCGCCTTTTTAGGAGCGGTCACGGTCGAGCAGCCAACATTGAAGCTCACCTGGACCACTACAAGTCCTGTGTGGGTGGACCAGTGGCCGCTAAAAGAGGATCGGCTGCATATTGTTCAAATGTTAGTACAGGAACAGTTGGAGGCAGGTCATATTGTACCCTCAACGAGCCCTTGGAATACCCCTATTTTTACTATTCCAAAAAAAAATCAGGAAAATGGCGCCTATTACATGATCTCCGAGCCATTAATGCGGTAATGCAGGATATGGGGGCATTACAGCCAGGTTTACTATCACCTGCGATGATACCAAAAGAATGGAACTTGTTTATTGTAGATTTAAAAGACTGTTTCTTTACTATACCGTTGCATCCGGAAGATGCAGAAAAATTTGCCTCTTCCGTGCCATCAACAAATAAGAAAGAACCAGCTAAGCGGTATCATTGGGTTGTTCTGCCACAAGGAATGAAGAATTCTCCCACCTTGTGTCGAATGTTTGTGGCCTGGGCCTTACGTCCGTTTAGGGAAAATAATCCATTTTTGCTTGTATATCATTATATGGACGATATTTTAGTGGCAGGCCCAAATTTGGATGTTGAAGCAACCTTGAAGGAGTTAACTGAAACCATAGAGCAAAAGGGTCTGAAAATTGCTCCTGAAAAGGTACAAAAGAATGCACCATGGCACTATTTGGGTTGGATTATTACTCAAAGTACTGTTAAGCCTCAAAAGATTCAGCTAACGACCAAAATTAAAACTTTAATGGATGTACAGAAATTAATAGGAGATATTCAATGGGTGCGATCCGTATCCGGTATCACCAATGATGAACTGGCTCCTCTGATGGCATTGCTAGGCACCTCTACACAGGCTGAAATTTGTCGGCAACTCTCACCAACTCAAGAAAAGGCTTTAGATTTCATTGTTCAAAAAATCATGACTGGGTGCGTGCAACGCTTAACAGGAGTTCCCCTACAATTGATTGTGATAAATTCTGGGTCTGGCAGAGAACATTTGATAGGTTTGTTAGTACAACAGGTCAATTGTACGGTGTCTATAATAGAATGGGGTTTTCTATCTTACCAACCTAAGAATACTGTCTGCACTCGTATATAAATGTTTGCAAACCTTATTATAAAGGGCAGATGTCGTATCGTTGACTTAACTGGACATGAGCCAGAGGTTATATACGTTCCAATTACCCAGAGTTATCTGGATTGGCTTCTCTCTTCCTCAGAGGTTTTACAATATGCATTAACGGATTTTTCCAGACAGATAACTAATGCCTACCCACTAATGAAATTTTTGCCATTAATTCGAAATCAAACTTTTGAAGAGACTCCACGACGTTCGAATTCTCCGGTGTCTGGACTCACGGTATTTACAGATGCCGGAAAGAAATCAAAAAGGGCAGTGGTTACCTGGTGCCTTAACGGACAATGGCACTCCAAAGTACTAAATGGTGTTTTACAAGATTCTTTACAGACTTTAGAACTACGGGCAGTGGTGTGGGCTTTTCAAAACTGGCAGAATGAACCGATTAATGTTGTTTCAGATTCTATGTATGTGGTCGGTACTGTTATGAGACTGGAACGATCGATGCTTCGATCTCTTCGAAATTCTGTCTTATATCAGTTATTGTTACAATTGTTACATTTGTTAAATCAGAGAACGTATCCTTATTTTATAGTGCACATACGTAGCCATCAGCCTGATTATGGCCTGGCCATTGGTAATAATCGTGCTGACCATTTGGTTGCAGCAACCTGGGAGAACCGTCAAACCAACTTATTTGAACAAGCTCGAGTGTCTCATGAATTTTTTCATCAATCGGCTAGAGTATTAGCAAGGCAGTTTAATTTACCTATTTCTGAGACATGTGGTATTGTGCAATCCTGTCCGGATTGCCAAGGAACTGGTTTTGGGCTTGGCCTGGGCGTGAACCCACGTGGGTTGCATTCCTTGCAATTATGGCAAACGGATGTTACCCATGTTCCTGAGTTTGGAGGGCTCAAATATGTCCATGTAAGCATTGACACCTATTCGCACGCCATCTGGGCCACAGCACAAACTGGAGAAATGGCCAAACATGTTATTAAGCATATGTGTGCAGCTATAGCAGTTTTGGGGGTACCCCAGGAAATTAAAACCGATAACGGACCTGCCTATGTTTCTCAACGATTTGCTAAATTCTGTACTCCATGGGGTATACGTAAACATACTGGAATTCCTCATTCTCCCACGGGACAGGCCATAGTCGAGCGTGCACACACTACGCTGAAGGCGCTTTTGCAAAAACAGAAAGGGGGAGAAATTACCTCTTCTTCTGCAGAACGCCTTGCAAAAGCTTTAGATGTATTGAACTGTTTGCGGTTAACTGGAGAACGTGACTCACCTCCAATAGTGATTCATCACATGTCATTACGGTCTGGTTTGCAAGCAACCACACCAGGACGGGTACAGTATAAGGACTGGCAATCAGGGCAATGGAAGGGTCCAGTGGAGATAAAAATGATTGGTCGCAGATATGCTTGTGTTTTGACAGATCAAGGTCCAAGATGGGTACCAGCACGTTGGATTAAGCTGTGGAGGGAACCTAAAATGCAAGAGAGTGGAACGCGAGACGGTGATATGACCACGTGAACTCACCACTCTGGCTCTCGCAGGCTTGGCAACTGTCATATGTCCAGCTTGTAGAGGGTGTGAACCGTGCGTTCTTTGCGAGTGTAACGAGTGCAAGAAGCAGCTCTATCAACGTGCCGGATTAGCAGGGTTTTGGTGTTCGGCTTGCCTGGAAGTTCAGTATGCAAGGATACAACAGGCTGTTCGTATAGCCATTTTAACAGGGCATGACGTCGACGAGAATCATAATCGTCGGTTAGCTTGGGAAACACATTGTTGTGTGAGAGCAATTTGGAAGTATCAGGATAACTATGATCCTTTAGTAGTCAAGTGTAGCAAAGATGTTTTAATACCCCGCATTTGGAAGGTAAAACCGGAAGAGTGGGAGAAAACGAAGAAAAAGTGTGCAAGGCGATTTGGTTGGAAGCAAAAGGGAAAACCATAACGGCAACATGGGTTGGATAATTGGGATAATGATTATTGGTTTAGTGGGACCGGGAGTGGAAGGTATTACAAACATATCCCCTAGGCAGAACGTATGGGTAACATGGGCAAATCAGACAGGCAACTCGGCCTTTTGCTTATCCATGGCCACTCCATCAGATCCTTTCCGAACATGTTTGATTGGTTTTCCATTCCTGCGATTGGAGGATTTTGAAGGCTATGTATCCCAAGTCAATTTAACAAATAGTTTGCTGTTAGAATCAGAGCAGGTTAACGTCACTTGTAACCTGTTGTGAGGATCTGCAGACAGCTATTGGTGTCCAGAAGGAGTAGGACCCCTATTTCAAGGTCATCTCATTAATCATTTAAACCGATCATTTCCTCTCCCTTTGCAGGAATTGGATCTTTTGGGGTCACTTCCAGCAGTGGGACATCATGCTGGAAATAATACTGGCAGGCATATTGGCAACTTTAGCTTAGGATGTATCGAATTGGGAGGGCAAAATCCAGTATTATATAGAGGTTATGGGTTTAATATGACAGGTGCTCTCACTGGTATGCAAACTGTTACTCCCACTGTTTCATTTATTAAGAGTAATTATTGTCAAAACGGAGGTGCTGACCTAGGACTGTCGTATGGAGGGATTTGGAATAATGCATCTTTTCCTAAGCTACTTCCACCTGGGTATTTTTTGATATGTGGTGACCGAGCTTGGGGAGGCATCCCTAGTCGTTCAGTAGGAGGACCGTGTTATTTAGGCGGACTTACCTTGTTTGCTCCTGACAGGATTAGTCTTATTAGTCTTAGGAACCAGTCACGGCGATCGCGACGAACGATTACCGATTTTACCCCTGAGTGCAGTGACCGCATCGAGTTTTGGCATCGCCCGTCAAAAATTTTTGCAGGCTTGTTAGCTCCAGGTGTGGCTGCAGCCAAGGCTTTAACGGATCTAGAAAAGCTAGCCTGTTGGAGTATAAAACAGTTTAACCTGACTTCTGAGATGATTTCTGCTTTATTAACAGATGCTGAGAGTATACGACATGCTGTGCTGCAGAATCGTGCTGCTATTGATTTTTTGTTAGCACAAGGCCATGGTTGTGAGGATTTTGAAGGGATGTGTTGTATGAATTTGTCTGATCGCTCACGCTCCATTCATGACCACTTAGCCCAGTTACAGCACAATATGCATAAGCTCACTCAGGGTCATTCGTGGTTGGAGCAATTGTTTAATTCTTGGGGACTGGCTGGCTGGGTACAAGATTTGTTGAAACAGGGCCTTGTAATTTTGATTGTTGTAATAATATTGCTGATTATTTTACCTTGTTTGTTTTCTTGTCTACAAAGATCTTTAGAAGTGTCTATAGAAAAAATGTTTTCAGGTGCTTGGATTGTTCAAAAACAAAAAGGGGGATCTGTGGGAGGATTTTTAGTACAAAGGGGTCATCCTGTGAACACTCCAAGCACCGAAGAATTGTTAACAACTGTGTAGGCCTTGTAAGTTTGAAGGTTATGTGAAAACATTGTAGCGGTGTTAGAAATGCTGAGACAAACAAGATAGGAGAAAGTGTGCTGAACTCAGCGTGCAAAATGCAGAACTTCGCCCAGGATATAGGAGGGGTGATTGTTCGCGTGGACAGATGTTTTAAGGCAATTATAATACGTTGCTTACTGCATGTACAGCTCATGCAACCAATCAGCAAATTGTCGGCGCGTGATGCGGAATCAGAACATCTGTAATTACTGAGCTATCTGTGCAATAAAGTGGCATTAACCTGATCATATTGGTCGTTGTGTTATTGTCCGAGCCTTCCGCGTCGACACCAATGGACTGGAGGGTAGCAAATGTAGCGCCCATCTACAAAAAAGGCAGAAAGGAGGATCCGGGAAACTATAGGCCTGTCAGTCTGACCTTGGTAGCAGGGAAGGTCATGGAGCAGATCATCTTGAGTGCCATTACAACTCATCTAATGGACAAGCAGGGGATCAGGCCTAGTCAGCATGGGTTTAGGAAAGGCAGGACCTGCCTGACAAACCTGATCTCCTTCTATGACAAGATGACCCGATTATTGGATGAGGAAAAGGCTGTGGACATTGTCTACCTAAACTTTCGAAAAGCATTTGACACTGTCCCCCATAGAAATCTCATGGAAAAACTGGCGGCTCATGGCCTGGATGAGCATACGATCTGCTGGGTCAAGCACTGGCTGGATGGGCGGTCCCAAAGAGTGGTGGTCAATGGAGTTAAATCCAGCTGGCGGCCGGTCACAAGTGGTGTCCCTCGGGGCTCAGTGTTGGGACCGTTTCTGCTCAACGTCTTTATTGATGACCTTGATAAGGACATAGAGTGTATCATCAGCAAGTTTGCAGCTGACACGAAGCTAAGCGGGAGTGTTGATCTACATGAGGATAGGGAGGCTCTACAGAGAGACTTGGATAGATTGGACCGATGGGCCAATGCTAACGGTATGAGCTTCAACAAGGCCAAGTGCCGGGTCCTGCACTTGGGCCACAACAACCCCATGCATCGCTACAGGCTTGGGGAAGTGTGACTGGAGAGCTGCCTGGCAGAAAAGGACCTGGGGGTTCTAATTGACAAGCGGCTGAACATGAGCCAGCAGTGTGCCCAGGTGGCCAAGAGGGCCAAAGGCATCCTGGCTTGTATTAGAAATAGTGTGAGCAGCAGAAGGAGGGAGGTGATTGTCCCCCTGTACTCAGCACTGGTGAGGCCGCGCCTTGAGTATTGTGTCCAGTTCTGGGCACCTCAATACAAGAGAGATATCGAGGTGCTGGAGCGAGTGCAGAGGAGGGCAACGAAGCTGGTGAAGGGCCTGGAGAATAAATCTGATGAGGAGCGATTGAAGGAGCTGGGACTGTTTAGTTTGAGGAAGAGGAGCCTGAGGGGAGACCTCATCGCTCTCTACAACTGCTTGAAAGGCCATTGCAGAGAGGTTGGTGCTGGTCTCTTCTCACAGGTAATTAGCGATAGAACAAGAGGGAATGGCTTCAAGCTGCAACAGGGTAGGTTTAGGCTGGATATAAGGAAAAAATTCTTCACGGAAAGAGTGGTCAGACACTGGAATAGGCTGCCCAGGGAGGTGGTGGAGTCACCATCCCTGGATGTGTTTAAGGCTCGTTTAGATGTGGTGTTAAGGGATATGGTGTAAGGGAGAACTTTGTAGAGTGGAGATGATGGTTGGATTCAATGATCCCAAGGGTCTTTTCCAACCTAAATGATTCTATGATTCTATTCTATGACCCGGGGGTTTGGGGGGGACACGGGTGTTTGGGGAGTCGCGTTTTGGGGGGACGCAGGGGGTTGGGGACAGGGGTGGTTGGGGGGACTGAGGTGTTCAGGGGGGACTCAGGAGGTTTGGGAGGACCGAGGAGATCGGTGAGTTGGATTGTGGCCCCTCACGCACCATCCCCCACCCATCTCCACGCCGTACACCCCACCTCTGCCCCCGCGCCCCCCCCCCAATCTTCCAGCCCCCCACAAACCCTCGTGCAAGACCTCACGTGAATCTTCATGTGAGTCTCTGTGCGAGCCCTCGTGCAAACACCCTCGTGCACTACCACCCGTCCCCTCCGCACTCCCCCACCCCCAAGCCCAACCCTCGACCCCTCCCCAAAACCCCAACCACCCCCAGGGACCCTTGTGTGAATCCTTGTGGAAATCCTCGTGTGAATCCTCGTTCAGGACCCCCGCACGCACACCCCCCGGCACTCCCCCTCCCTCCAAATCCCCCTTCAACCCCCTCCTTCATCCCCCAAATCACTGCTCCCCCCCAGCACCCTACAACAAGCCCTCGTGGAAGTCCTTGTTGAAGGCCTCGTGCAAAAATGCCTTGCACAACATCCATTCCCTTCCCCACCCCCAAATACCCCCTCAAACCCATCCCCCACCCACAAATCCTTGTGCAAACCCTTGTGTGAATCCTTGTGTGAGGCCTCGTGCGAATCCTCCTGCAAAACCCCCTCATGGGCCACCGTCCATCCCACTCCCCCCCTCCCCCACGCCCTAAGTCCCCCCTCAACCCCCTCCCCAGCCCCTACAAACCCTCGTGCGAATCTTTGTGCGAGCCCCCTCGTGCCTCACCCCCAGCTCCCACACCCCTCCCCCACCCCCAAAGCCACCCCACCCCGTCCCAATCCCCTCTAAGCCCCTCCCCCAACCCCCCCAGTCCCCTAGGAACTGCCATGTGAGTCCTTGTGCGAGGCCTCGAGCAGAATCCCAATCCCACGCCACCAGTCCTGCTACGAACCCTAGTGCAGGGTCTCGTGCGAGCCCCCCCGTACCCCACGTCCTACCCCTCCCACCCCAAATCTCCCCTTCCACCCTCTCCCCCACCCTTGAAACACCCCCAGCCCTACAAACCCTACAAACTCTTGTGCGAGTCCATGTGCAAAATACCCTAAATGCCACCATCCCCCATCCCCCCTCCCCAGCCTCTGAACCCCCCCAAACCCTTGTGCAAACCCACCACCCACACCCCCCAAATTCCATCCAAAAACCCCCCCCAGCCCCCTACAAACCCTCGTGAAAATCCTCCTGCGACCCCCTCATGTGCCAACCCCCAACCTCTGCCCCCACCCCCCGAATCCACAGTGAACCCCCTGCCCCACCCCTTCAAGCGCCTTACAAAGCCTCGTACAAATCCTCGTGCAAACGCTCATCTACCATCAGACTCCCCCACCCCCTCAAAATCCCCCTCAAATCCCTCCCTCACCCCTCAACCCCCCCAGCCCCCATGAACTCTTGTGCAAACACTCGTGTGAGACCCCTGCCCTACCCCCCAATCTTCCAGCTCCCCACAAAACCTTGTGCAAACCCTCGTGCGAACCCTTGTGCAAGCCCCTCCTGTGCCACCCTCCCCAAATCCCCCCTCACCCCCTCCCCCCCCCCCCACGAACACTTGTGCAAACCCTCGTGCAAACCCTCGTGCAAACGCTCCTGGGAATGCTCCCCCAGCCTCTCAACCCGCCCGAACCTTCGTGTGAACTCACCACCCCCCTCACACGTGTCCCCCCTCAACCCCCTCCCCCACCCTCTACAAACACTTGTGTGAATCCTGCAAGGGCTTGTGTGAATCCTCGTGCGAGCCCCCCTCACGCGCTTCCCCCCCCTACCCACCCCCACCCCCCGCCCCCTCCCAACCCCCCAAACCCCTCCCCCACCCCATCAAGTGTCCCCTCAGCCCCCGACGCACCCTCGTGCAAACCTTTGTGCAATACCCACCACGCATCAACGCCCACCCCACCCTGTGCCCCGATCCCCCTCCACCCACCTCCCCCGCCCCCTCATTTCCCCCCAGCCCCTGAAGAGCCCTCGAACAAACCCTGGTGTGAGGCCTTGTGCAAATCCTCGTGCCAAGTCCTGGGGTAAGAAAGGCAGGTATTGCTTTTGCAGAGGAGAAAAGCCGTTGCCATCAGAGGTGACACGATAAGGGAATGACTAAGACAACGAGGCTCCAGCAAAGGCTTGTAGAACATCTCTTATCACACAGACAAAAGGACAAACTCATTCCTACTGCATTAGTGTCTAGAAGGGCAGTCAAACATTCAACCAGGGCTAATGACATTGAGCAAGTTTTTTGTTACCAAAAAGGAAGGAAATAAACTAGTCAGATAATCCCTTTGGGTGTAGCATAGAGGGAAGTAAACAGAGGCAGGACACCCGGGAAGAATTTTAGGCGCCTTGGACAGACTGTGAACCCTGCAGTACCCAACCAAGGGGAAACAGGGGAGGGAAAAATTCGGCCGGGATTAGGAAATAAAAAGGTGTGTTTCAAGAACTGAAAGTGTGCCTACTTGCTAGGTCACCCGCTCTTGCAAGAACGTGAATAAAAACGTGCTTCACAGAGGATTCTGCCTGAGCCTATTTCATTCGGACCAGAACTTATTTCTCACAATCTGGGGGCTCATCCGGGAGCAGAAGTCATCTTCTTGGGAGTCCCTGTCGCCGAAGGATGGGAAGACGCGCCCCGTTGATTTCAATGGTCTCATGGATCGTCGGCGGGGATTCCGGGAGGAATCGACTAAGATCTCAAGACCCAGTTGGACGGCAGACTCTGTGAAGCACAGGGGCAAAAGGGATAGGTGCAGTAGGCACAGAGAGTATGACCATGACCAGGCAACTCCGTGCACGGACCAAGGTAAGGAAAATCGGACTGTTAAAGTATTGCCTTGGTGGGTCGGGACATTCTAAGAGACTTGTGTGTGAGTGACTGAGACGTACTGCGGTACGAAGCGGGTGTGGAGTCCGGATCCGCGGTTCTGTAGTCCCGCAAGGGGCGCAGCCGGAGAAGGACGAAGCGAAAGGAAGGGGTGTAAGAAAAGTCTCTGTTCAGAATGGGAAATAAGGGTTCTAGGCCTAGGGATGAAAAAGGGGATACTAAGAAAGACCCCGGGAACATTCCCCCAGACAGTCCTTTAGGGGAGAATGTTGAGGTTTCAAAATGATTCTTCTTGTACAAGGGATAAAGATAAAAAGAAAATGATTTGTTCTGTTTGGACCGCATCGTGGAGGGGCCAGGGGTGGATGGGGGGGGCCGTGGACATCCTGGGAAGGGTCTCAGGGGTGTCCTAGGGGTCCTGTGTCTGTCTTCGAGGATCCCAGAGGTGTCCCAGGGGGGACATGTTTGCATTTGCATTTGAATTTGTTTGGACCAAAGAACCCATAAGATCTCCTAGTGTATTTTGGCCCAAATTTGGATCTGATGAAGACTGGGTCTGTCAGACTTTAAACATGTATGTGAATAATAAGGAATAATAAGGAATTAGAAGAAGGTGAATATGCTTTTTGCCGGGTCAAGATGAATAGATTCAGGATTCAGGGACGCCCAAATCCATTTTATATGTTCCCAGCCCGGGCTGTCGCTGATGTTTCAATCGACAAAGAAATTGAATCCCCGAAGTGGGACCCCTTAGACTATTACTTGGGGGCGAGGAAGAGGGGTGAATAACAGGGGACGAGGACTGCCCCGACCACTCCTACCAGCAGCTCGGGGTTCACCGGCAGGGTGTTATCATTGTGGGAAAATAGGCCATTTGAGGCGGGAGTGCCCTGACTTGAGAAGGGAGGAACGAGTGTTGTCGTTGATGGATTTCGATTATGTAGCATAGGGAAGTCAGGGGTTCCCCAGCTCGAGGTCCCACCGGGAACCCTTGATAAATTTAAAGGTGGGACCTCGGGAAGAGGAAGCAGTCGTCTTAGTCGATACTGGAGCTTCTAGAACTTCTTTGAATTTTATACCCCAAGGGGCAAAATTGTCTAATCAATGAATAGTTGTGTCAGGAATAAAGGGTGAAGGTCTCTCAGTCCCTGTTTTTGAACCCATGATTGTGGGAAGCGAAACTGAAAAAGTGATGGGAACTCTGCTATACATACTGGAAGCTGGGAGTAACCTCCTAGGTAGGGATCTTATCACTGGTTTAGAATTAAAGATAGAAACTTTAAGAGAACAGATAATGGTACCTATGAAGTTGCTAACAGAACAGGATGAGCAAAAGATAAGTCCCGAGGTATGGGTGAGTGAAGGGAACCGAGGAGGGTTAAAAATAGAACCCCTCAGGGTAAAACTCATTCTGCATTCAAATGTGATTCGACAAAAGCAGTACCCAATTCCCCTTGAGGGAAGGCGAGGGCTGCAACCAGTAATACAAGCACTAGCCAAAGATGGGTTAATAGAACCCTGTATGTCCCCTTTTAACACTCCGATCCTGCCAGTACGAAAAACGGATGGTTCATATGGCTTAGCGCAAGACTTGAGAAAGATTAATGAAATAGTGCAGGCACGACATCCGGTGGTCCCGAATCCCTATACGCTAATGAGTAAAATTCCTCCTCATCATAAATGGTTTAGTGTAGTGGATTTAAAAGATGCTTTTTGGGCTTGTCCTCTAGATGAAGGGAGCAGAGATCTATTTGCATTTGAATGGGAAGATCCAGATACAGGGAGAAAGCAACAATATAGATGGACAGTGCTACCACAGGGATTTACAGAATCTCCTAATTTGTTTGGGCAAGTGTTAGAACAAGCGCTTGAACAATTCAAACATCCATCGGGAATAGCCCTGCTTCAGTATGTGGATGATTTGTTAATCTCGGGAGATGAAGAAAACAAAGTAAAACGAAGCTACCAATGAGTTTATTAAATTTTTTAGGTCAGCAGGGGTTAAGAGTCTCAAAACCAAAATTACAGTATGTAGAATCAGAAGTGAAATATTTAGGAGATTTGATTAGTGAAGGAAGCCACAAGATAAATCCTGAAAGGATTAAAGGAATAGTGGAATTACCCTTGCCTGAGACCAAAAAGGAATTGAGAAAGTTTTTAGGATTAACCGGGTACTGCAGGCTGTGGATAGAAGGGTATGCACAAAGGACTGAAGGACTGTATTCTAAATTATTAGTAGATGAACCAAATAATTAAGATGGAAGGAAGAGAAAAATTTGATATGCGAAATTAAGCAAGTAATGCTAAGTAACTGGCTCAGGTTTTAGCTTTACCATCCTTGGAGAAACCATTTCAGTTGTTTGTGACTGTAGAAAAAAGGGGGCTGCACTGGGAATATTAACTCAAGAACGGGGGGGATAAAACGACGCCAGTAGCATATTTGTCAAAGCTTCTAGACCCAGTTTCTCGAGGATGGCCCGAATGTGTGCAGGCAGTAGCCGCTACTATGCTTTATTAGTAGAAGAAAGCAGGAAGCTTACCTTTGGGGGAATGATAGAAGTTAGCACCCCCCACCAAGTCAAAACCATTTTAGCCCAAACTGTGGGAAAATGGCTAACTGATTCAAGAATACTGAAGTATGAAGGAATTTTAATTGAAAAGGATGATTTGATTTTAACTACCAGCCCTTGCCTTAACCCAGCGAGCTTTTTGTGAAAAAAAAAAGAGGCAAAGGATGAAGATCTTACACATCAGATGCATAGATGTAATGAGTACCAGACTAGGATACGGCCTGACTTAAGGGCGGGAAGAACCCTATCTGGGGGTCTTCATTTGTTCGTAGACGGTTCTTCAAGAGTGAAAGAAGGAAAGAGGTGTAATGGATATGGGGTGGTGCATGGAGGTGAGTTAACTGTGGAATTTGGGATAATGAGGTGTGAAGTGTCTGTGCTCAAAGAGAAATTAAGACTGACTGCTTTGCTATCTCTTGTGCAGCCCAGGGAGTGAAGCCAGTCGGCTATCACAGTATACATAAATGGTATCGTCTTGGGTGAGCCAGGACAGCCCCTGCTTTTCGTCAGCATGAGACAGTAAAATCAAGATAAACTAGCCACCCCCTGTCCTCCCACCTACGAACCCTCGTGCAAACACCCACCATCATCCCTCCCATCCCGCAACCCCCACAATCCCCTCAAATCCCATCCCCACAACCCCCATCACCCCCATGACACCCTTGTGCAAACACACCTGTGTTAGCCCCCCTCCCCAGCCAACACATCCCATTCCACCTGACTCTTTGCACGAGGGTTTGCACTGAACCCTGATGAATCCTCGTGTGAGTCTCCTCACCCACCCCCACCCCCAAATCCTCTGCAAATCCCCCCCTTAAACCCCTCACCCCACCCTTCAAACCCCCCTGCGAACCCTCGTGCAAATCCTCCCGCAAAAGCTCCATCATGTCCACCCCCCACCCCACCTCCAAAATCCCAAATCCCCCTTCAAAACCCTCCCCCCACCCTTCAATCTCCCAGCCCCCCACAAACCCTTGTGCAAGCCCTTGTGCAAGGTCTCGTGCGAATCCCTGAGTGAATCTTTGTGCGAGCCCTCCTGTAAATCCTTGTGCGAACTCCTGTGCAAGTCCTCGTGAAGGCCCTTCATGTGCCACCCCCAAATCCCCCCCCCTTTTCCCCACACCTCCAACCTCCCCCACCTGTACGAGCCCCTGTTGCAAACCCCTCGTGCAAATGCTCGCGTACCACCCTCCACTCCCTCCCCAACCCCTAAGTCCCGCCTAACCCCTCCCCCAGCCCCCTGCAAATCCTTGTGCAAATCCTCGTGTGAGCCCCCTTGTTCCCAACCCCCAGCTCCCCCACCCCAAAATCCTGTATCTCTCCAACCTGCCACCCCCCCAGCCCCCTACAAACTCTTGTGCGAGTTGTCGTGCAAGACCTTGCACAAATTCTCATGCGAATCCTTGGGAAAGTCCCCCTCATGTCCTGCCGTCCACCCCCCATTCCCACCCCCCGGAGCCCCCTTAACCCCTCTACCACATCCCCCCACCCCCCATGAATCCTCGTGCAAATCCTTGTGCGAGCCCCCTCCTGTGCCACCACTCACCCTGTCCCCCCTCTTCCTCCCCTCGAACCCACCCTCAAACCTCTCCCCCACACCCCCTGAAAAACCCTCATGCGAACCCCCCATGCAAAACCTGCTCGTACGCTCTCCACACCCCTCCCCCCACCCCTAAAATCCCCCCCCAAACCCCCTACCCCACCCCCAAAACCCCCTCATTCCTCTACGAACCCTTGTTTGAAGCCTCATGCGAATCCTTGTGCAAAATGCCCTAAAGTCTCACCACCCCCCTTCCCCCCTCCCCAGCCTCTCAACCCCCCCAAACCCTTGTTTGAACCCACCACCCCACCCCCCCATTTCCCCAAATCCCCCCAAAGCCCCTCCCCCACCTCCAACCCCCCCCGACCCCCTACAGACCCTTCTGTGAACCCTCCTGCAAATCCTTGTGCGAGCCCCCTCATGTGCCAACACCTGACCTCTCCCCCCTCCCCCACCCCCAAATCCCCCCGTGAAACCCCTCCCCCCACCCCCTTCAAGCCCCCTGTGAAGCCTTGTGCGAACCCTCCTGCAAACCCTCACGTACCATCATCCACCCCTTCCCCCCACCCTCAAATCCCTGCCAGCCCCTCCCCCCCCTCCACCTCCCCATGAACCCTCCTGCAAACCCCCGGCCCAGCCCCCACCCCACCAGCCTCCCTGCCCCCTCCCCCCACAGCCCCCTCGCCCAACCCCCATCAACCCTCGTGCAAACCATGGTGGAAGGCCTTGTGTGAACCCCCGCACACCATCATCCGCAGCCCTGCCCCTTCCCCCCACCCTCCAAATCGCCCTCAAACCCCTCCCCCAGCCCCCTGCAAGGCCTCGTGCGAATCCTCGTGTGAATCTTTGTGCAAATCCTCATGTGTAAATCGTAGTGCACCACAGCCTGTCCTCCTCTAAGGTCACGCCCCCCAAAACCCCCCCAACTCCTCCCCAAACCCCCCTGTCACCACGCACAACCCCCCACACCCCACTCCCCCAAATCCCCCCTCAACCCCCTCCCCCCACCACACCCACATGCCCACTCCCCGTCCCCCCCCAGCCCCCTGCAACAAGTCATCGTGGAGATCCTCGTGTAAACCCTCGCGCAAAACCCCCCTCGTATGACCCCCCTGTAATAAATAAAATCATGTTTGTTAATCAAACCAGGCTTTCTTAAAGGCTGGTGAAAAATTAC